>NC_053488.1:40028853-40299962 GCF_015227805.2 Hirundo rustica
GATAACTAAAGCCAGCTGGACAGTTTTCAGCTCTGCAACATGACTTGCTCCACCTTATCCTTCAAGTGCTTCTGCAACCGTCTGCATAGAGCTCCACACAGCTGCTTTCCTTTTTCAATGTATCCCTACAATATGGCAGGAACTGTCCGTGAAGAAAGTGTGTTGCTTTTCATTTTCAGGCAGCTGGCTGTGTGGTGGGAGTTCCTCAGTAAATGTCACCTTTTCCTCCTCCAAGGATGATAGTGTGAGATTTTTGTCTTCAGGACAGTTAGTGATTAATTCCAAGATCCCAGAGTGACTTGGTGTTCAAAAGCTTGTTGTTCAGGACCCCACTTGAAATAAAATTTTTTCTGTGTCACATGATAGAGAGGGTTTACAATCTGACTATAGTAAGGAAAATGCATCTTCCAAAAACCCTTAGCATCTAGGAATGCCTGGGTTTCCTTTTTGCTGGTCAGGGATGACTATGTTGGTTAAGACTGTTTTTAGGGGGATACTCTAAAATGAGTTAGGTTTAACCAGTCCCTTTTCACCAATAAGGAGAAATGAATATGAGTAGTTGTTACAAGTGAAAAATAATAGTTTACTAAAAAACTGAAATAGCAACATGTAAAAAAATAACAGTAAGAGAGTCTAGTAACTAGCTGGATAGTTAAAAAGTTGGTGAAATCTCATGGACCCCTCAGCAACAAAGAGAAACTCAAAGTGGCAGCATATCCCCTTCCCCAAAATAGCACCAGGCACGGTTGACTACTGTAGGGAAACAGAGGGCAGATGGTGGCTGCCCTCCCCACCTTGGGGGGCAGGCAGCAGCTCCATTGGCAAATGCAGCTGGCAAACTCTGGCAGCTGGGACTTGGCTAGGGTATAGGACTCGTGGGGCACCTTGGCCTTCCTCTTGGCAGCAGACAGCAGTGCAGCTGGCTGGGATGCCCCACTCGTGCGCCTTTCCGCCTCATCCAGGCACTGCTGGTGGGCTCTGGTGGCTGCGCTGAGCACGGCTGCTCTGTGCCGCTGGGCCTGCAGCCAGGTGTTGCAAAATTCACTCTGAAACAGTTTTTGATTGTGAAATGAAGCCTCTTGAGTTGCTACTGTTGCAAGTAGAGGTAAGAAAAAGCGAAAAGGCAAGCCAGCTGCCAGAGAGAGGGGAGAGAGAGACTATTTTAAAGGTCCTGGGACAACCCCAGCCCCAAGCCTGGCCATTCTGTTTGCCAATCACAGGATCTTATAGAGACAGTAATGATTTTTGGCCACAGAGAGTTATGGAATACAGTAACATTCTGGGTTACCCAGGACAGAGATGTGGCTGCTACTTTGCTTACCATGTCTGTTGGACTCTAATGATGTCCATCTTGCCATTTTAGTCCTAAATACTGAATTTTCTGGGCAGATCCCTTGACCTTACTTTGCTTTATGGCAAAACTAGCCTTCAGGAGGACTTCGGTTATCTCCTCTTTCTCAAAGACTTCCCCTGCTGTGTTGCCCCATACTGTGATGCCATCAATGCACTGCAAATGTTCTGGAGCCTCACCCTTTTCCAGTGCAGTCTGGATCAGTCCATGGCAAATAGTGGGGCTGTGTTTCTGCACCTGGGACAGTCAATTCCAGGTGTACACCACTGCAGCTGAAAGCAAACTGTGGCCTGACTAAACCTCTGCTGCTAAAGGAATGGAGAAAAGCACATTAGCAGTGTCAATGGTGGCACCACTTTGCTGCCTTGGACTCCAGTCCATACTGAAGTTCCAGCCCATTCAGCACAGCAGTGCTCAGAGGTGGCATGGCTTCATTCAGGCCATGACAGTCCACTGTCAGTTTCCATTCTCCATTGGATTTACACACTGGCCATATAGGGCTGTTAAAGGGTGAGTGAGGCTTGCTGACCACTCCCTGGCTCTCCAGCTCACAAATCATCTCATGGGTGGGCACCACAGAGTCCCAGCTGGTGCAGTTTTGCTGATAGTGCAGTGATGTGGTAACAGTCAGTACCTGTTGTTCTTTGACTCAGCAGCTCCTCAGCAGAAGGGACCTCTGAGAGACCAGGCAAGGTATTCAGCTGTCTAATTTCCTCTGTCTCCACAGCAGCTGTCCAAAAAGCCTAATGACAAGGACCTTTTAGGTCCTTGAAATACCCTCTCCTGAGGTAATCTATGCCAAGGATCCATGTGGCTTCTGGGCCAGTCACAGCGGGAGTTTTTGACATTCAGTCCTAGCCAACCTCTCTTCAGCTTCCAGTACAGTCAGCTGTTGGGATTCCCTTGTCACCCCCAAAATAGAGATGGATTCTACTCCTACATAGCTTGATGGCATCAGGGTACATTGTGCTCTGCTGCCATACCCTTGCATGTCTGATGTGTGAGGGCATGGGATCCACACATCCATTAGATCTGATTGTCCCTTTTCTCTACCTGGCTGGACTCAGGGCCCCTCTAGTTCTGGTCATGGCATTCATTGCTCACTGTCATAGGTTAGTACAGTTTAGATTTTTGTTATAAAAGAATGTAAAATAGTTCTCCAAGTCAGGACCTGGGAATTGCTTTGGAAGAGACAGAGACCTATCAGAGAGTTAGTTAGAATATTGGCATCTATTCTGACCACTGAAATTGTTAGCAGTGACTTTGGGAAGTACCATATAAAACCCCATGAATTTCCTGTAGGGGGTCCTTTTTCGTCTTCTTTTAGCCAGAGAGAGACAGGTAACATCGAGCTGGGCCTGCTGCTCCCCCCTTTTGTGGGGAGCTGGCCTGAGGCCTGGCTGGATTCCATCGGCTCCCGTGTGAAGGGGAAGGGAAGGAGAGGTTGCTGTTTTGCAACAGCTACTTTCTTCAGACTTCCCTGGAGCAGGGAGAGATCTCTGCCGGGCCCCTGATAAGAGCTATGGGCACCATTTGGGCCGAAGCCACCCCGATTTACACTGAGGGGTGGGCTGAGGAGGCATTTATGATCCTGCCTGGTTTTTTTGTGATTCTGGACTGCCTGAGTGCTCCAATCTCTGATGTTTCTGTGAGTGCTTCCTCCCTCATCAGCTCGGCCTTGAACATCTAACACCATGAGCTACAGAGAGAGAGAGACAAAGACTCCAAGCAGATTTAACTCTTTCTTAGCAACATGAAGCTTCCAGAGCTTGGCCCTTCTCTGAGAGAGTAAGGAAGGACAGAGTGAACATAAAGAACAGCAGCATGAAGTCAGTAAAGCAAGAGTGAAAAGACTATTGGGACAGAGGATTGAAGAGTTGGTTGTTCTATTCTTACTTGAGCCATGGAAATGAACTCTATATTTAGGTCATTCCTTTAAATCATAGGAAAGATAAGCATTTGGGGAGATGATTGTTTTAATTTGTGTGTAGATTTAAGCAAAGGTGTTTGTGATGAACTAAGTAATACCCTATAAGATGCTTGAACAGAGATAAAGATGAGAAGCCCTCTGCACCAGTGAAGAAGTGAGAAGATATCTCTGTGCCTTGATGTGATGAATCCTTTGCTTTGGAGTTATTCATCTTTAAAAGGTGCATACACCCCAGTATGCAAAAGTCTAAGACCCATGACCCATAAGCAGCTTGGGAAACTGTTCCTGGGAGGAGTCACAAAGGCAGGTTTCTCTGGGCAGTTGTTTTTGTGACAGTTTAAAACCCACAAGAGAACTGTTCTAAGTTGTCAGTGAGATCCATGACTCTAGAAGATACTCTTCCCCTAAAGAATTGAAAGACTATTGTCAGATAGTGAAACTGACTGAAAATTACAAGTCTTGTCTCTGTATGTTGTTTTGTAAGAAAGTGAACAGTTTGTAAGGAGAGGGGAGAGTGTTTTTTGAAGTTTCATTCTGGTTTTTTTTCAACTTTCTTTTTTTCTATTCTCTTAGTGCATGTTAATAAAACTATTTGTTAATTTTAAGGTTGAGCCTGCTTTGTTTTTCTCCTAGTCACTCTCCCACAAAAAGAGTAAGTACCAAACCCAAATTTTAGTGAACGTGAAAACACTGCATTAATTAGTGTTTCTTCCCAGTTTAAAATTAAAACTATGACACTCACTTCCTGAAAATATAAACTGAGGTCCCTTCAAGAGGACCAGAAGTTATATCAGCCCTTCCATTCTGTGTGAGGCAGGACTTGCCTGTTGGAAAATGGAGTGGCTTTTACCCTCAAAGAACTTCATGTGGTACCTCTTCTTCCTTTCAACTCATGTACCCATGCTGTTAGTGCAGAGGTGGGTTTTCCATCCCATTTCCTCATGTCCTCTCTGTGGTCACATGGGTAAAACCTCAGGTTACCTCATGGTGTGTACTCTCTCTCAAGCTGGGAGGTGCTTGCTGCCAATAGCAGAGACTCTATTCCCACACTAGTGAGGCATGGGACATTTTCTCTCTAACTTGCTTGAGACACCTGCATAGTAGTGAGAGTACCTGGTGAAATCAGGAGGGGAATTTTTTTAAAAAGCGCATTTTAGCACACCCTGAAAATTTAATATTCTAGATAATATAATCCAATATGATGCATAAATTAATTTATCTTACATCTTATATAAGATTATTTAGTAATACATAATAAGCTTATTATTAAAGATCCCATGGTCATGTGGTCAGAGATATTTCCTTTATCAGACGATGAATCTGATCATGCAACTAAATAGGTGGTTACAGTGACTCATCTGTACCTAGCAACTTACTTCACAAAGCAGAGTTGCCAATGTGGATATGAAGGAAATAGTTGCATAACCACTTTGAAAAAAAATATTCCTGCCACAATATATGAAAGTCTTGTTGCAATGTACTGAAAGTACATCCTCAAAATATTGTTTCAACAGGTTTTTGTTTCTTGGAGGTAGAGATAGTTTTAGGTAGAGAAGAGAATTTCTCTGGAGGGATGTTACATTGAAAAATACCAGACACAGCATGCTGATCTGAAAAGAGCATGTTTATACCAGCATAGCAACTCTCAAAGGAATTACATTTAGATTTATGACATCAATATAAATTAGCACCTTTCCTAGGAAAGGGATAATGTCAGAAAAACTTGATTTTTCTGTTCAGTGGATAAAGCTGTATGCATGAAGACTGCACAAAATCAGATGGAGAACTTGCTGTTCTAACAGGAGCACATTTGAGGCTGGATTTCTTTTTCAGTAATTTTTATGTGGTGCTGTTATACTGTTTCTTCCAATGTGGATGCATCAGCCATCTTGTCATTTTTAGATGGAGCCCACTGCCTCCTTAGTCTCTCTAAGTCCTAGTAGCAGTAGTGTTTTAAAATCCTTGCAACTGTTTCCCAGTCAAATGTTTCAAGCCATACTTAATCATTTAGAGAGCTACCAGATAAAATAATTTTCTGTATTTTCATTTTCTAAACTTTTTTACAAAAGATCAGAAGCCACACTTTTCCTGCTCAAGGTATTTTCAGGTCACACTGGTTATTCTGAGGGCACATTGTATTCTTAGTTTACAAGTAAGTTAATTTTCTAATTTAAACTACTGTACTTTCACCCCCCCATAAATTATTCGTTTTACTCCCCTTTAAATTATCCTTTTCTGATGTCACAGTGATGATGGCATTAGCCTGAGAAAGTAGTCTGTGTCATTCTAGTATGGTAGAATGAAACTCGCGGGGGAATTGTATTTTGTTTTCTGTTCAATGGGAATGTGTGGAAAGGTGCAAAACTGCAATTTTTATACTGGTGAAGTTAGTTATATCTTGTAGGAGGAAAATTACTTCTCTGTGTAGTTGCTGGTGTCCATACAGGTCTGAATATACAAATGCCAAGGTGTATGTGTGATGTAAAATTCAATAGTTGAGACTCTAGAAACAAGAGATTGGGAAATTACTTGACTGCATTAGTTGTCAATTTCTTCTACTTTGAAGGAGCTCTTCTGAAGTTCATTTACAGTCAAGATTTTTATTCCTGCACTCTCCATTTTTTCTTTTGCCTTGCAGTATCTGAGGACTGTTAGAAAGCCATCAAAATAGTATTAATTCAGTATTCACTTTAGGTGAAACTACCTTCTTAGTTTTTCAATACTGGTTGTTTTTGGATAAGAGTAGCACAGAGGAGCTGAAGTTATAGGCAAACTATACAAAGCAAAAGTTCATTATTACAATTTTTCACTGAGTTATGAAATACTATTAGTAGCCATCACAGCCAGAACAATTTAAAAACAGTTCCTGTTTCAGTGTAAAGTGAAAGAGTTGTTTGCTGCAAAAATACCCTCTTGTTTTCTAGACTGTGTATGATTCTGCATGTTCATTGTATGCTTGGGATCTGATTGAGTAAGAGCAGGTGTAAATCATTGCCTAAGTCCAGGATATTTCACCTGTATCCACCCAACTCATAGAAAGTGCTATCTCCTCACTCAGTTTTTCAAAATTCAGTTCTATTTAATCCTGCTGCTGAAAGAATGAGGGATCCTAATATGTTTTGACATGTATAACTGCTTGTTCCCCATCATAACTGTTGAATAGGACAGATCCATTAGCAGTCTCCGACAGGTAGTCTTCCCAAGTAAAGAAGGACATGCAGGACGGACTAATCTCTAAATTTCTATTGTGAAGGGATTCAAGTATGACAGCCAGTGTCGTGTGGACAGCAAATAGGACTGTTGATGGAGGGTAATGCAGTCATTCCCATTTTAAACTGGGTGTGGCATCACCCTTTTATCTGGTGTAGGTAAGCTTTTCAAGTATGGAGGAATACAGTAGGAGACAAAATGTTCTTAAAACATCTTTCCTCCTCTCCCTTTTCTTGCCTTGTTCCCTTCTCTTTTATGGCTCCCCTTTTCATCTTCCTGCTCTATCTCTTCCTGCTCTCTCCCACACCCATCAAAAGTTCCTGCTCTGATTAAGAGCTAAATTTTATTGACACATTAATAAACAGTAATAAGAGTTGACTGATAAGAGACACTGCCAGTGTGCTGTGACCACCGCTTGTTAGGCCCACCCTATTTCTCTCACTGCTTTTTGTCTTCTGCAGGCTATCTGTATCGGCAAGTTGGCTCTTACCTTATGCTGCAGTGCTATCATCTTAAGAGTAGATGAATGTTCAAGTTAGGCTATGCACAGCAGTCAGCACCAGGGAACCTCAGATGTTTGCTCCACCAGGAGCTTTTACCATTAAAAGTCAATAATAATTCCTCTTGAATTTTCTTCACTGCTGTGCAGCTACTAACAAGAAAACAGGAGCCGCCTCCGAGTTTGAACACAGTGTTTGTGTTGTGGATTTTCATGCCAAATCAGCCTCAGGATCTGTAGGTCTGAAAATCAATGTCTCTCGTAACCATATTCCCTCCTAGTTTTCCCTAAACATTTGACAGGAAAGGAAGTGCAATTCTTTTAAGGACTTAAACTATAAATATGTTTCATTGTTTCATGGTCCAGTGTTTCCCGTAACTACTTCTGTGAGAACGCACAGTCTAATCTGTTAACTGATCCAAGGAAATACTGTTTAAGTAGTTGCATTAATTTGTGTTTGACATTAACACGACTTCTTGTTCATTCTCTTTGAAACATGTTCTGTTCCTCTTTCTTCATTTAAATACACTCAGTTCAAGAGTCAATTTGTAGGCACTTTCAGAATTACCATTCAGTAGAAAAATCTACTGTGGCCTTAGAAAATAAAAATATGTTGTTCGAACTAGTTTCAAGTAGACCTGTTATGTGAAATAAAAAACTACAGTAAAAAATTGTATTGTGATATGTCTGTTATAAACTTCTTCTTTGTTTAATGCTTCATAGTGAAGTTGCTTCTATTTAAAGCATTGAGTTTGATCGTGGCTTTGATCTAAAGCTTTTGATCTTGAAAGAAGGATGTTGTGTCAGTAAAAGAAAAAGGCTAGGAGATTTTTTTTTTTTTTTTTTCAAGTGATAAAGGGATACTCTTAAGATTTAATACGCACTTACTGGATATACCTTTATTTACTTAAATCTGTTTACAAAGTACATCAAATTCTATATATTAAGGGTTTGGCTACACACGTGTTTTTAATGTGGCCTATTCTTTTGCTAGAGCACAGATTTCCTTTAGAAGCTTTCAGGGAATATAGCAATATATAGTATAAGAGTATAATTAATTTTCTAAATAGTATGAATAAATTTTAAAATACTGACAATACTTTAGTTGCATCATTTTAACTATAATAATTATGATCCACTCTATCCTTTACTGCCTCTTGGGTTTTTTTTAAATATGAACACAAAAGCACTTGCTAAAATCCTAACTTAGAAATTAATATTTGGATTTTGCATGGTTGACATAATCCCAACAAGCTAGAGTTCGAATATCCTCTTCTGATGGTGCAAGAATACCTGATGAAGTCCCATGCCTAAATTTAATCACCTGCTCGCAGCATCTTGTTGAATAAATAAAGCTTTTAGCTGAGGCCTCAATAAAGAGCTTGCTGTGGTGCAGTATACCTACAAAGTTGCTTGTGATCTTCCTTTTAAGATGCATTTCGGACTCTCCAAGATAGTTTAGTAGTTGGACTCTGGAGGGGGGAGCAAGTACCAGGGCCAATGTTGAAGCAGTTAGTGATGATCATACTTTCTTGAAGTATCCCCACCAGGCCATTCCTCTGTCCGTAAAGACCTGTGAGAGAGCATGTTTATAGGAAGGTTCATAGGAAAAATTCCATAGTAAGGGTCTCGAAGAGAGAGCGTATCTCTAATAATTAGGCTGCAAACCGTGAGGAGCATGGATGTGGAGGGTATGAATAGCCCTCCCGTCGGCGACGCTGTCGAAGGGAGCGCGGGTTGGCGGTAGCACCGCCGGTAGCCGGGCCGTGCCTGGCTCCGCACTGACGGGGCAGGAGAGCACAGTCGAGCCGAGCAGAGCTGGTGGCCGTCCCGCTGGGGATGGTCTCCGGCACGGTGCCCTGGCCGGGCCGCCCCGGAGCCGGCGGGCCCTGACGTCTTTAAGGCAGGCTCCTCCTCTCCGCGAGGCTCCGGGGGCCGGGGCGCGGGGGCGGGGGACCCTGCGGAGGTGTTTCATTTCCTACCGAGAGCTGCGGTGTGCCGTCGCCGAGCCCGGGAACGGCGGCACGGCGTGGGACGGAACGGGACGAAGCGGAAGGGAGCGGGCGCGGCTCCGGGGGCTGGCGGCGGTCGGAGCTCGGTTCCCCCGCGCCTACCGCCTCGGGGCCTCGCGGAGCGGAGCGCATCGCGGATCCTCCGCGGGCGAACCCGCCTCACCGTGCGCTTTCTCCCCCGTGTAGCCCCTGGTGGAGGAGGGAGAGACGTGGAAGGAGTGTCAGCTCGTTCAGCAAGTGAGCGGCGAGGTGAGGAGGAAACCTTTCACAGCTGTTACGTTGCACCCGCTTCTTCCCCTTAGAGATACGCTCCTGGAGTTTTCTACCTGACGCACCATTCCCGCCCGGGCACGCTTTTGCTTTAAAAAAATAATTGCTTTTGTAGTAAGAATAAAAACATCAGTACGGGGTGGGGGGGGGGGGGGGACGACAAGGGGACAAAAAACCCCATCAAGTGTTACTACTTTATTATATAACAACAACCACGCCATCCAGATTTGGCGTTGATAGTCTGGAACAATCTTCGAGTGGGTGGCTGAAAATAAATCTCTTACTTGAAATAAAAGGTTGTAAGGAGAAATCGCAGAAGTTTTCCCCACGAGTTTTACATACTGCTATGATAACTTCCCATTTGGCAATCTGGTCTGACATCAAAATATTCTTTGTGCAAAACCCATTAAACCAAAAGCTCTAAGATGAAGAACGTCACCTCACACTTTGATTATGTACAAGTAATAACTGGATTATCTCAGGCCACATCATTTTAGAGAGGAAAAGTGCTTTTTCCTTTCCGGTGAAGCAATGAAAAAGTTGTCTTGAGTATCTTTATAGCTTTTTACTAATGCTGAGTAACTACAATCAGGTTGCATCTTCTACCTAAAATAACACCATGATTTTGATCACAGGTCACAAAATGGATTCAGACAAACCAGAGGATCAGAAAAAGCCGCAAAAAGAAAATTAAGCAGGATGAAGTTGTTTTCCAGCAGGTAAGCCATCATTATGTCAATTTGTGTAATGGGACAAAGGGCGGAAGATCTAAAATGCTTTCTGGTTATGCCTCCTTAAGCTTGGTAGACATGCTTTGACAAGATGACAGTAAGTGAGTGTGTACTAGTCACTATTTTAAGAGATTAATAACCTTTTTAGATGTCTGTATTCAGGAGATAACATTTTTATGTATTGGTATTTCACTGGGACATTCTCAGGAACAAAGAGAAGGGTGTTTTCATCAGACTGATACAGCCCTTCAGAGCTTTTGACAGGACCTGAAAGACTATTTTCAGATACTGGTAGGCAAGAAACAGTTTTCATGGTAGATATTGAGACAATAAAAGATGTGATGTGCATGTTGAAATGAACTATTTGGGCTGTGTTGTTGACTCTTCATTCATAGGGTGAGTTTGAAAATCATCTATTTGTAGTATAGATTTCAGTTAATGAAAATGTGATGACTATTTTAAAAATTACTACAGAGGATTTTAAAACATAAATACTACCTAATTTAAACTGTTTTTAAACCAGTGAATTTTGATTAATCTATTGTGAAAGACCTGTTCTATAAGGTTGAGTTGACCATTTAAATTGCAATGTAGAAAGGTAAGTAGTAAGCTTAAGATGCTAAATAGCTGTTTTCTGTCCCTTGAGGGAAAAAACGGTGAATAAAGATGCATTTCCAAATGCATTGTTAGAGCAGTGATTTTTTTTTTGTTTGTTTGTTTTGGCTTTGAAAACAAATTTATTATTGTATTTTAAAGCTCATGCTACTTTTAAAGGATTAAAACAGTAGTGTGTTGGTTTGCTGTTTCGATAGTGCTACTAAATTGCAATCATTGCTGTTTCTGTAGCCAAATTCTACCTGATAGCATGACTGCCAGCTCCTGGGATATGTTGCCTTAGTATGGGCATGCAAGTATATGACAAGTGTCCACAAAGTGCATTGTTGTGGGTAGATCATTTACCAGCTCCATGGTTAGCTAAAAACTGCCAAATAGCATCCTTTAAATCACAACTTTTGTTTTGTAACTGGAATGCATCATTTCAGATAGATGTTCTGTATTGTTGTGCTTTAGAATGGTGTGATCTAGATAGAGCTAGCATTGACTGTTTTACCAGGTAATTCTGTTTCTGTTTATATTTCTGTATGTGAATGTGTGTTTGCATGTATGTGTAGCATTTGTATTTACAATCATTTTATGCTAAGTTGAAGAAGATTTTGTAAGATAAAATTGTATTGCCTTGGGAATTAGTGAGCAAAATGCATTGATGGTACAAATAACCCTAGTACAAACCAGACTGCATGCATTTTGAAGCAGTTTTTTTAGATGGTGCAAAGTAGGTCCTCTGTTACATCTGAGCAGAAGGTTTAAAAGTGCCTTATGCTGTTATACCAATCCTAATCTCTTTTTATAGGAGAAGGCTTCATTAGTGCAAAATCCCTTTGTCCTGATAAAACTCCTTTTCTGTTGAGGATGTTGTTCTCCAAGTGTCCCCCAGTTTGTGAGGGAGAACTTCAGCATGGACCTGGCGGTGACAGAAATGCAAAACCTGATGTATAAACATAAGATATACTAATTTCTTTTTCGAACAGTAATTCTAGAGCAAGGTCTGTGAGTAGACATATGAATTAAAATTGAAGGGCAAGCATAACCATAGTCTTCTAATATCTGCAAGTATTAATAATTCATGGAGATCCAATGCAGATTCACAGCACTGCATTTGCAAGGTACTTAACCACATGGGAAGGAAGAGGCACAACAGTCATCTTATATTTGATAATAAACCACTGACTGTTCACTGAGATTGGAATTCTTTATGTTGCCTAGAAGTCTGGCCATTGCAGTGGTGACTTTTTCAATACAGTTACAGGTAAGGGAATAGAGGAGAAAAAGAGTGAGGAACCTCCCTGGTGCTAGTAGAGCTTTATTTGGTTTCAGAGTTAGTTGCACTAGTTTCCAACCTTGACTTACTAGTTTAGTTTCTGTTCACTGTAGGTGGTGCTAACCTCTGTTCCTTGAGAATTCTTGATTTTTAGTTGTGTCTTCTTGTAGAAGAAATGGCAATATACAGAAGTTAAACTGGCATTATACAGAAGTTAAAGTATCTTAAGAGATAAACAAGAGAACAAAAATGAGAAAAGCATGTAATGTAAAAGTGAGGCTACTTTGAAGATAGCAGAGAAATAGAAATAAAGATGTGGAGTGAGAGGAGAGAGGTGAGAAGGAAAGCAATAATAAAAGTCAGAGTTGGTAGCAGCTCATGTTACAACTGTGATTAACAAGTGGATACTAATGTATTTTGCTACACCTAGAAAACTGAGCTTTGCTTTGATCTTGCTTGTCTTTTCGATCTAATCACCAGCTTCTAAATGTAGTTTCTAAACTTTCAAAGCAAGCGCTAATTTTCTGTAAGTGGCTTCTGAACTTCCATCTGCCTGTGCTGTCGGATTTTCCTCTAAGCTTTCGTGTCCCTGTGCTGTCCAACTTTCCTCTATTATTTTTCTCCTTTGTGAAAGGAAGTCCAGTTTCTAATACAAGATGGATGACTTTGCTATACTGAGTCACCACCAAATCAAAGCAACTGTGTCCAAGTACAAAATCTAGGACAGAAAGATAACTGTATTGAATAATTGAAACAGAATGGTGAGGGAAAGGTTGCTGACAGCTCCCAAGGAGTTGCTTCTTGAAAAAAGTTGCCTTCTAAACAATTAAGTTTGTAGGAATTGACTTTATATATACACTTACACATATTCAAAAAACATTTGAGGATACCATATGCTGGATAAAACTATGTGACTGTAGTGTTAACTGTGCTTAAGAGGAGCCAGTGGGGAAGCTTGTGTAGAAAGGTGTGGTGCTGCTTTCCAGTGTGGATCCACAGGGTGGATTACAGCAGGGAAACAGAATTGATGGGTGAGAAAGGCTTCTAGCCGAATTGCTTAGGGTTGTCATACTTATGCTATTTTCTTTATTTAGGTTTTGGGTTTTTGTTTGTTTTGAAATTTTTAACCTTTGTGCTGTTCTTTCTCAGAAATTCCTTATATTTTCTTAACACCTTTTATGCCAATTTTTTCTTTCCTATTTCTTTTTCATGCCTCTTGTCTCTCCCTGTCTTCTTTTAACTCATTTGGTCGCCTTCGGTACTGTTCACTCCTTTCTGTTTACTTTCAGTCTCTCCCTCTGTTTGAAATAAATCAAAAAACAAGTTGAAAAATTGAAAAAAAAGTTACCTTTTGCTCACCATGTTTTCCGCTTATAGTTCTCTGTAGCTAGTCTTCTTACAATGGGTACACATACATGTATTTAAACACATTCACCTCTGCATTTCTACTTTTGTCCTCCTTTCCATTCTTGTACAATTTTTTACTCCTCATTTAATATTATGCTGTCTCTTCATGTTGTCATTTATCTGGTCAGCATGTTTAGCTGTCAATATGTGTATCAATACAGAATGCTGTTCATGAGTGAAATTTAGAGACCGTGTAACATTGTTGATAAGAATTACTTGGTTAAAATAAGCATTGTTTTGTAATGAAGAGTGTGATAGAACTGTTAGGTGGTGTTGTTATTGTGATGATGATGATGTTTGTTTTAATAGTTGACTCTGTCTGCGTGGAAAAAAAAAGATTCCATTATCCTGTCTGTGTTAGACAGAAGAAAATTATCTTCTAGTCAGACTAGAGGAATTGTGGCGTGTGATCTGCATCTACTGTGGAAAAATATCTTTTCATTAGAAGACTAAGTCACTTTTACATGACATTCAGTGTCAAAACATATTCCAGTGGTATAAAAAGTGTCATCAGATGAGATAGGAAGGATACAAAGGATTTAGGAAAAACATTGAAATAAGCATGCTTTTATAGTCACACTAGGTCAGGAACACGTTTCCTGAACATGATCAAAATTATGTTTGACTGTTTCAGTTTAATTTGATTGTGTACTGAAACTTTGGGGGGTGATTCAGCTTGTCCAGAGTAATGTCTGCTGCTTTCTCAGAAATGCTGCTTTCTTTTGTTTAAGGTTTGTGTGCTAGTTTTACTGGCAATGTGACTTTGTGTTTTTTTTTTTTTTTTCCTGTTGGTTGTTGCTATTGATCCTTTGTGTCACTCCAGAGATTTACAATTGTAGGTATTTAAGCTCTGTTAATGACCTGAGCAAACAGGACTTTGTTGATATAGCTTTTAAGTTTCTAATAAAAAATAAAAACCCCAAACCAGTTGTGATATATATGACTGATGCTAAATGCTGTCCTTGCCCTTTAATAATGAATTCACCAGCATAAGTGAAACACAAGAAACAAATATTTTAATTCTCTAAAATGAGCTGTCTTATTATACTGCAAGTAGAATATATTTCAAAGTCTCATAAAAACGCTGATTAAAAAAACAACATGTGGTATAAAACAGCTTTTAGTTAAATAGAATATTTATTCAGGATGGTGTGCTTCTGCTAATTCAGGTAATGACAACATATAATGCATAAAAATTACATTAATCTTTAACTGGCATGCATGTCAAAATGAGTATTTTTATTTGAATCTACCAAACTAAGGCTCAAAGCAGGGATCAAATCTGAAATAATCTGTTGAGTTTGTGTACTGCTTAACAGCTAAAAGAAACATGGTGAAAAGTCCTAAATCATTATTAAGAGATGCTTCAGTGGTGTTATTTGCTGTACCAAATTTTATTAATTTCACAGAACTTTCTTGGAACCCTGCAAAACTGGCCTTTACTGATTATGGAAAACATTTAATTCCTTTCTCATTCAGAAATTTGAATGGAAATTTTTTCCCAGCTCATGTCCAAGATCTGATTTGCGTTATACGTTGTTAAACTGTCCAGGAAATAGACACTGTCAAAAAGCATTTTTTATGAGCACATAAGAATATCATTTCAGGCCATTGGAACTAAGCAATTTTAATATTTAGTTCTCCATCCCCAGAAGAATATTTGTATTTGTGGAATGTTTGGAAACTTTTTAATTGTGCTGTTCCAATAATTTGTTGGTTTTTAGGATGGTGCTGCTTCAGAATTCACCCAAGAAACATTTAACAGAACACAAAAATACTGTGTCTGTGTGTTAAAAAACAAACAAACAAAACCCCCACAAAACAAAACAAAAAACAACAACAACAAAAAAACGAAACAAAGAAGAGTGAAATTTTTGGTTTAGTAATTTTTTTTTTATAGCCCACTGGTGACCACAGGATCAACTGTATCTTATTTCCACTAGTGGTATGCTAGGATCAGTATTCTTTTTAATAGTACCCATCTCTCTTAGCAAGGAATTGTATTGCATTCCATACGGAGCCTCCCAGATAGATCGTAAGTTGTCAAAGAGTGAATGTTCTCATTAGGCCACATTTTTAAATCACTGAAGCAAATTATCACCATGCATATGCTAATGCTTCTGTTTCCTATCTGACTCTGATCTCTAAAACAGAAGTTCTCAGACCAGCGTGGCTATTGTTTAAATAGTTTGAAGTTTGCAGATATTTACATCACTGTTAATTATAGTTGCCCAAGCTAGCAACCGTCCTGTGGAATGGTAGATTAAGGAAACTTGTAAAACACAAGGTTTGTCGAGAAAGGCAGAAAAAAGCAGTTTTAGTAGAGAGGTTTATTGCTTTTGATTTGTAGGAAGAATTAGTTACACATTTGTGATGGAGCACTGTTTGGCTATCAGTCTCACCGGAGGCATTTTAAGAAGGTGATGTTTGTGTATGTTATCATATCTAGAACTACATTACTGGGATTGACTACTGCTGCTAACTTGTTCAGTCTGCTGTTGTTTCTAGTTGTAAAGCCCTCTTTTTGGTGGTTGAAACATGTTGATTCATACCTTAGCTTAATAAAAATAAGTTTTGTCTTTAGTAAAACAGGAAATGGAAAATGTGAGAACAGTTTTAGTCTTTCCAAAATAGAAAAAAAGACCCAACCAAAAAGCATTTGATTGTTTTTAGTACTTCTCAAACGTATGCTCCCACCAGTATTCACGCAGTGAATTCTGAGTGGTGATATAGTGAGTTCTGGGGACAGAAAGAAGGCTGTCCCTTTCAGGGTATTTGCAACTGGAGTGGCCTACCACATTTGGAAAGAAGTGATGCACTGCATTCAAACACTCCGTAAGTTTTTTCGTACAGATTTTCCTATGGATTTTTTATTATCTGAGTGTATACACTTGTGCATGCCAGCTAATAATCTACTTGATTTAAATGTCCCCAGGTTCTTCTTGATGTGATTGACTATAATGACTCCTAAGGAGGCTTATTGGTCTGCTGGCTCAAATATGTGCTTTATTTCAGTTTTACATGTGTTTTATTTTAGTCTTATATTTATTACACATTGTCAGAAACAGGCTTAACTATTTTTTGATGACTGGTCTTAGCTGTTGTCCTCATTGTATGTGTATTTTCAGTTTGGATTATGTTCACATGCTATATAGTAAAAGCACATGTGTAGTAGTCTGTCAGTGCAGACATTGTTTTTTAAAGAAATGTATGAGCACAGAAAGTACAGGCTAGGCCTTTTGCAAAGCCTGTTAAAAAGGTTCTGGTAGTTCTCAATCTCTTTTTTCATGGCCACAGTATTAAAAGTAGTTATGGGTACAACTTAAAATACTGTCATTCTCTCCTTCCGCTAGAGTCCCCTGAGAAGCTCTTTTAGAGCAGGAAGATAGCTTACAGTTGAAAGCTAATGCATTCTTTGTTGTTTTAACTAAATGGACAGGATTAAATTCTTAAAGATGTGTAAAATGTACTGTACTCATTTGGTCTGTGCTGCATATATTTTCTTGTGTTACTTTTCATGTGAGCACAAACCAAGTGACTGGTCACAATTGTCTAACTCACCTCATCAGATGCTTCACATGCAGGTTTTTTTGTGAAACCTATACCAACATTTGGAACTAGACTACTTCTTAACATTGCCGTGTATATATATATATACATATATATACACACACTGAAATTTCCATAGGTTTGATTAAAAAATTATTGTCATTCACAATTTGCTTAATTACAAGGGGTTTTGTGCGTGTGTGTGGTGTTTTTGTGGTGGTGGGGTTTTTTTTGTTTTTTTGTGGTTTTTTTTTGTTTGTTTGTTTGTTTGTTTGTGTGTGTGTCCTCCTGTGCTGGAGCTCATAATGATTTTTTACATTGCTCTGGATATCTTTTCCCATTTTCTGCCTTAAATTTAGGCATCCATTGGGCATTTTCAATTAAAGTTGTTAGAGCTCTACATCAACCATATTCCTTTAAGAGGTGCTGTGGGGAATGCCCACAAAAAAACAGTGGAGACATGTGAGCTCCATCATTTTTGGTAATCCTAACAGATGTGTAAGAAGGAAGATGATATGACTGTCCCAACCACAGGAACCATTTTTATTTGAGTCTCTGACATGGTTTGGTCATGAGACACAAGTTCCTTGTTGAAACTGGATTTCATTACTTCTGATTATGAAAAAAGTTAATGTTTTGAGTTTATAAATAATATTCTACATACTACATACTCTTCAGTCTGCGTGCTCTAAGTGTGCTGAACACCACGTAATGAATTTGTCTTACAGTTGGTTTCCTTCTTCATAACAGAAATGCCTGAGAAAAAAGAGGTCTTAGGACTTAGCATGGAACACTGATGTGGGTCTCATGTTCTCTTACCCATATTACAAAAAAAAATGAAATACAGAAAGCAATATTAAATGTTTCCCTGCTCAAGCTCCTGTTTATTTCAAAGAAAAAATGATGTGTAGTGCCAATTATGTAGTGACTATAGTTGTCTTGTTCTTGTTTAACTCGATTTCTCTGTGTTTTGGCTGTACTTCTGACAAACATGGTGAAACTATTAATATATTAAAATGCTTTGCTGAACCAGGCCTTAGTCATTCATCCTCAAGATTTACTTTGCAAATTATCACTTCCTTATCGAAGAGGAGATTTGATTTCTCCTTATTGCCCAGAGAGTTTTTTACTGGGGGATATTTGTCAGTATTTTTAAATTTATTTATCTGTGTATCTAAGTCTTACAGCATAGATGACACCTTTAGGAGAGGGCAGATAATGTTTGAGGGACAATTACTGTAGAATCAATTTGTTGAAAGCTCAGTTTCCTTTTATGTCTTGCAATTTCCTCTCTCCTCTTTTGCTTGTTAAAGAGAGATTACTTGTTAAAGCAGAAGTAGGTTCCCTTCTGAGTGTATTCCAGATCATGTAAGATGGAATTCTTAGTTTATTACCCAAATTTACCTTCATTGTGGCTTGATAAATACAGCCTATTTTTTGACAGCAAATGTTACCCTGAGTAAACCTGCTAGGTTTTCAAATGCTCTCAGAATGAAGTAAAATATTTGAATTTTATTTGTGGTGGAACACAAGCAACACGTGTTAGTATTTATGACAAGTTGTTGCGTGAAAGGTTTAGGAAGCCAGGGATGGTGGAAAAAGCAGCTTACCTGGATTTATAGATGGGAATATGTCAAAGGAAAGTGCATTTTGAATATCTTCATAGTCAATATAATTAATATAACATACTTTTGTTTTAATACCCACTCTTATTTTGTAATATCTGTAATATTTTTCAGGGAATTAAACATTTGCTCTTATTACTATGCTTATTCATCAGTACAGGAGAGATGTACCTGACAACAAAATGCTTGTCTGTATTATATTCATTGCTCCTTAATTTTACTCAAGCTCAGAGTTGCGTAGAAGAAGCTGAGACATTCAAGAGACCTCAAAAGATACAAGCTAGTAGTGTGAAGATACAGTTTTTCTGCAACTCAGTGTTTACAAAATGTCTTATACTAAACAAGTGTCAAGTACTTTTTATGTAAGAACTTCACTACCATTATGTGAGATACCTCAAAAACACATAACATCTCTTAAAATTCTCTGTCCTTCAAAAATGAAATAAGAATGTTTATCTTGATTTTTACAGATCATAATCTAAAGTATTGAGATAATAAATGGTTTGTCTGTGGATACCTAAGAAAGTTTGGCACAGCAAGGAAATGAAGTTTTGTCACGCAACTCAAACCTTGGGGGCTGTCTATGTTATAAGGATAAGAATTGAGCAACGCATTCTTCCATGAAGCAGTTAGTTCTCTCTGCACCAAAATGCATACAGGTTGGTGATATTTTAAGCTGCAGCAAAGATCAGAACAGAACACAGGACAGATCAGTTACAGCTAGGGCTGTGGCTGCACTTCCCTACTGCTATGAAAGGCCTAGTACATGTAGCAATGTGATTGAAAAGATGATCTTGAGCATGGGAGGATTAATCTTATAAATATTGATACTGTAATAGAACATACTTTCTAGTAATGAATTTCAGCCATAGTGATTTTAGATTATAAGTATTAATATAGGTATTGGCTTTTATTTTAATAATAATAATTTATTGGACAACTGTTTACTTTTTCATCTTTGTTTGAATGTATGTATGCAGCCTGTAACCTTTAATGCAAAGGGAGAACGGTTAATAAAAGCTTACTAAACCATGGGTTTTTTCAGTGCAAAAACATTTTGATTGTAAAACTTTCAGGCATAGTGTGATAAGGTGTTGGAGGGCACAATAATGGCCAGAAGTCAGTATGATGGCAAATCTGTTCCTGTTTTATTAACTTGGAGGTAGTACAGAGTTGGAACCTATGATAAAGAAATACGCATACGTAGCCCTTTGCTACAGAGGTGTATTTATTCTAGCAACGTGTGCTGCTTCACAACTTACATGAGATAGAAATGCAGAGTTAAGTGTCTTGTGTGAATGTCTTGTGTAGCTATCCAGACTTCTGGTATAAAGTGGCATGTGAGTAAATATTTAATGAGTTATATTTAATAGACGGTATCTGGTCAGATTATCCAATTCTCTTTTGCTTCATCAGGAAGATGGGTTTTTTCTGAAAACAACCAGTTTTGTACTTCCAGAGGGTACTTCATATCTTGTACTTGTTTTTAATCAGTTAAAGCCTGTGAATATCCCATGTAGGAATTTGTTTGAAGTGTTTTTAAAAAGGAAGGTTGTGTAATACCAATGATCTAGATGGTATGTAGACGCTAAGTCTCTTTATTCATTTTGTCTTGTCCAGAGCATTGAGATGGGAAGAATTCTTAGAATTATTTTTAGATTCTTAAAAGTCAGCCTTGATTTCCCTATGTAATTGTAATCCCTTGGCTAGGCCTGAAAGCAGTACTGTTTACTCTTCAAAAGAGCCATGTGTTTGAAATTTTTTGTTTCATTTTGGTGCCTGTGGTTTTTTGTTGTTGTTGTTGGTTTATGTGGGGTTTTTTTGTTTGTTTGTTTTCTTGGGTTTTTTGTTGGTTTGTGGTGTTTTTGTTGTTGTTGTTGGTTTGGTTTTTTGGGGTGTTTTTCCTTTTTTTTTTTTTTTTTTTTTCCCTTCTTTTCTTCTTCTTTTTTTAATAAAGTACTCAAACCCTTCAACTTAACTGGATTTTCTTACATCAATTGCTTGGGTATAGAAGACAGAGCTACCCAGTGTATCTATGACTCTTCTCATAGTGTGCCTAAATCACAAACTGTTTTGATTTGTAGCTGTCTAGTTTGTATGTGTAAGATTGGGTGTAAAAAGTCACTTCTGTGCTCTCTAATTGTGTTGTCTTTATGACATCACATTTGCTATGACAGAGAGATGGCTGAGCAGTTAGGAGTCAGTAATTCTGGTTTCCTTCTAGCTTATATCCTGCTTTTTTTCCATTTAAACATTCATCGCAGAAGTGAGCTATTGCTCCCAGTGCATCTTTACACCTCCATCAAGAAGCTGCTGCTGTTTTAGTTGGTGTATCCTTCCTAAAATAAAAAGAAATTCAGCACATCAGTATGTTTCTCTAGCACCTACTATTGCTCCTCATTCCATTTACAGCATTAAAATCTGTGAAACTTGTACAGAGATGTTGTCTTAAGCATGCATAGGCTGCTGAATTACAGAACGTTATTATCCCTTCTTCTACCACACATATGAGCTGTGCTATATGGAGAGGGTAAGCAGTTTCAAGTTCTGCATCTTTGTAAGCTAAAAATATTCTTATCTACGTGTTTTGTTACTTGTGACATTAAGTTAGTACTTGTAAAACATACTGTGTTTGGTAAATGTGAGTGTTCTGTTTGTCATTGCCAGTGTTAGAGCAAGACTGATGGTTTCAAATGAGGGAATTTTGTTCTTTAGGCTACACATAAGCTTTTCACTACCATAACTGTATATGTGGTGCAATACAACTTGATGTGTCCAAATCATATGGTACTCAGTGTTTGACTATATTCATTTCATCAGTGAAAAGCAAGGGCTTTTCAGCTTATCTTGAGTCATCTTGGTCTGAATGTTTCTACTACCATCAAAACACAGAAGAAGCCAAGTGCATAAAGTGTTATAAAAATGTCTTTTCATGACAGAATAAAAATCCCTTGTGACTCAACAAATCTGCTCTGGAAAAGTAACTTTTGAAGACTAGTGAGTTTTACTTGGCCAGAACACTGTGAGTATCTGTTGAAATTTATAAAAATCTGGTTATGGATGCTGAAACATGAACTCTGGATTACTCATTACTGGATGCAAAATAAACCTCCCAATAGAATATCTCAGTACTAATTACACAGAGGAAAAATAGGAAAATGAGAGAAGCTGGGTCAATATACCATCACCTTCATTATTGTGGTTCTAATTATATTTAAAATCTTAATTTTAATTTTAAGCTAAATTTCTGAGTCACAATATGTGAAGTGACCAGTTATTATCAACACAAATAGTTATCCTTGAGATTTCACAATGCTCGTTACTACTCACATGTTGTCTGAGATCTAGGTAGGCTTAAGAAAGGAGGAAGGGAAAGGATATGTTGGCAAAGGAGCCAGCCTGGGGTGCATCATCGCCAGCCAGGCAAGGGAGGGGATTGTCCCCTCTGCTCTGAGCTGGGGCAGCCTCACCTCCAGTGCTGGGGGTTTTGCTATACGAGGAACAGCTGAGGCCACTTGGTCTGTTCAGCCTGGAGGAGACTGAGGACAGATCCCATTGTAGTTACAACTTCCTCATGAGAGGAAGAGGAGGATCAGACACTGATCTCAGCTCTGTGGTGACAGTGACAGGACCTGAGGGAATAGCCTGAAGCTGTGTCAGGGGAGGTTTAGATTTGGTATTAGAAAAAGTTCTTCACCCAGAGGGTGGTTGGGCACTGAAACAGCTCTCCAGGGACGTGGTTACAGCACCAGCCTGACGGAGTTCAAGAAGCGTTCAGGTGATGTCAGGCACATGGTGTGACCCTTGTGGATGGTGCTGTGCAGGGCCAGGAGTTGGACTTGGTCCTTGTGGATCCCTTCTAGGTCAGTCATCTGTGATTCTGTAGACTTAAACTGAAAATTAAAGCTCAGCATTTTTGGTTTGTGTTCAACCTCCCTAGCAAGCACCTGCCTTTTCCACTTCTGGGTTCTGTTTCTGTGGGAGTTTTACAAACAACCCCACTAGGAGCCTGTAAAGCAGTCCAGAACAGGACACAGAGAAGTAAATTTGCTTTAAGTTACAAGTAAGGAGAATTTGATTTCTATGTTAGGGTTATTTGAATTAAAAGATATATGCAGAGAATGTCCAGTTGAAGATGTCCTTCCTATTCTGGAAGCTGGCTTATAGTGCAAGCGCCTTTTCTTTTTCCAGTTTATTGAATTTATTGCCATCTTGGTTTAGTTAAGAGTGGATTTGGTGGGTGTTTTGCTATGTGGACTCTTTCCAAAGCACTGGCAAAGATTTACAGTAAATCCAGCTGAGTTTCCCTGAGGGTTTGAGCTGAAATTCTGACTTTCATATTAAATTAGGTATGGTTACAACACAAGAATTATTTGTGAAGTTTTTATGAAGCACATGACTTGCAAAACAGGCAACAGGGATGCAAATCATTGGTCAAAAAATATATCCAGATTACAAGGGTTCTTGTATAATTCGTAGGAAGTAGAGATAAAAAGAAAAGCCTTTATATGTTTAAAATAAATACACCTCCCCCACCTCCCAAGTTTTTTGTGTGAGTGACCCTTGTTTGAGGATTTTACCTTAAAAAAGGGCTTCACCTTTTTTTTTTTCCTAAACACCTGAAACTTCCATGTATTTCAATCAGACTATGTCTTGGAGTTCGGTCTTGGTTTTTTTTCTGTTCAGTTGTGTTTTTGCAATACTTTAAGATACTTTGGCAAATCTCTTCTGGGGTGTGGCAATGACCAAAAATATTTGCTATTCATTTCCATGGCCTTATTTTTATCTATACTGCTGTTATTCTTTATGACAGGCTGCTGCTGATATTTTTGCTAGTATTTTGGGTCATTTCATGAATGAGAATCATGGTATAAACATTATCCCATGCCACTCCAGGCAGAAATCTCTATTAAACATTAGATTAAAGATTAAACATCTTCAAAAGTCACTTTTTTCTTTTTTTTTTCTTCAGTTCAAAATTGTGCTGTGCTTTGAAATAACTGTGTCTTTGACAAGTTTAGATTGATGTGTGATTAGAGAAAACAATGTTAAAAATTCTGGCAATTATCCATCTACACTTGAGTCTTCTTTGTGGTTGATGCTGGATTAATCACTTGCTTATGTCAGGATTAGCATCACTGAGTGCTTAGAGGTAAGTGAAGATAGTGACATAATCATGAAGTCAGGCTCTCCACATTGCAAATGCAATCCTTTTATTTTCCTTTCCTGTCTTACATCATATCCCATCTGTCTGCATTTCCAAGTTGGTTCCTTATAATTTTCCTCTTTATTTTTTTAGGGAGGACCTGAGTTTTATCATGAGAGTAAAAATCCATTTCTAACCAGAGAGCGTTTATAGATGTATTACTGTAATGAGTACCTGTGTTTTACCTGATATAAACCTCTGTTATGCTCAGGTATTTCTGGTTTGCCTATGAAAAAAGGGAGATGATGAAAGGTTAATGTCTGCTTAGTTTGTGATTTTTAATTGAATAAATGGGAAGCAAATATACTTTTTTTTGGCGCAACTCCATGCTATTACAGATACACTTGTCTTTTTATTCCTTTTTTGTACCATTATGCATCTGTTCTTATGGAAAATAATGTTGTCGCATAATATAAACTTCAGAGACCTGATTCTTTGTGACTGTGACTGTTTTAATGTGATGAAGGAATTTAAGCATTTTTGGATGCATAGAAAATGCTAAAATTTAAATTATATTAAGAGTGTGATCAATTCATTTTAGCTCAAATATGAATGAAACCTCATGTGGCTATCTTCACTTTGTCCCAGATGGAAAACCCTGCTGGTGTTGAAGGTGCACAGCAGTTCCCTACCTTTACAGCATCTTGGCTGGTTCAAGAAAATGCCTACATAAAATGTTTTGCATTTTGTGGATTTTTTCTAATGTCTTGGCTCCCATGCAGAAGCAAAATATTAAAATGTTCTTTGACTATACTGCTTTAAGATTAGGTAATGGTATGTCTTTTGAAGTCTTTACAAAAACCTCTGTCTTTGCTCCTGAAAAATCTATCTTAAAAACTCCTGAAAGACAGGAGCAAGGAGTGGGGGGGGAAAAGACAGCTTAAAGCTGACAGTAAAAAACAGAATATATGCATACTTGAATCTCTGATAAAGTGGGGTTTGATTAAGTGCAGGATAAATTACAACAAAAAGCGAACTGGTTAAACTGGGAGTTCCCATTATTAACATCATAAAAATATTAAAAATAGAGTTCACAGCAAACAGGATGTCTGGTCGTAACAGTGCAGCTTTAGCTGCCTGATATTTATGCAGCTGACCTTCTTTGCTGACATCAGACAGCAGCGAGGAGCCTCGTGACTCTGAATAAGAGTCCTGTTTAATCTGCTCACACCAACATGATAGCTTGTGGAAGGAATGAGTTAGCCTTTAAGGAATAATGTGAAGAAATGAATTAGTGTTTGATACATCCTTTCTGTAAAACTTTAGTATTGCCTCCACTTGTGGCCAATGGAACTTTTCAATTTCTTTTTATTAGTAGTGTCTTTTTTTTTCTCTCTGATACTAAATTTGGAAGTAGGGTGTGAGTAATATGAAGACTTTATTCCAAGTTCCTAAACTACTTGTACCAAATGGATTAACAAACCAATGGTTATGAGAGATTGACTGTGTTGCCCAGGCAAACGGACACAGTGAGCATTCTGTGCATAATGGAGTGCATTCCTCCTTGACCATTTACAGTAGAGCTATTAAGGAAAGACCTTCTTCAGTACAATAGGCAGGCGAACATTCCTGCAGTTTGAAACCTAGACCAGACTGGCTGACATTTCAGCAGAGAGAATTTTGTGTTCACAATCCCTGCCTATTGTGTAATGACTTACAAGAGAATTGGGGTGGCTCTGGAGAGCTGCAGTACGTAGGGCTCTCGTTATTGCCATATGCAGATATGTTATTTGCATTCATATTGTTGTGAAATGTGGTCAGCTGTGCCAACTGCACTTAGTTGAAATTAACCTTCTCTATTGTGTTCTTTTCTGTTCTCAAAATGTGCCTCTCTTTCAGCTGAAAAGCAGACTGCCCTAAGTTTTGAGGGGGAAATCTGTGAATGTAGCAAAATAAGAGGTTAAAAGTACCTAAGAATATTGGTCTCAATTTCAAGTACATGCAGATCTTTATTTTGGTTCACTGCTAAGTTCTTAAGTTTTTGGTTGTACCCTACTTTCTGATTTTTCTTCCTCTTCCTTTTAAAGGAAAATATTTGCTTACAGCATCAGAAATTCTGTTGTGTATCAGCATATGTATTAATGGCAGATTTGAAATAAAAGTTATAAGCCAGGAATACCTATTTCAAATATCTCAATATCTTTTTGCCAAGCCATTTGTTTACTGAACCTTTGAAAAGAGCAATGTAATGTTCAATTAACTGAAGGAATGTACAACACTCAAATACCACACCCAGCCTACTTAGGAGGACAATATATTTTTTTTGTACCTACACGCCCTTGAATAGTTCTGGGGAAGGTTTTGGGTTGGTGTCAGTTTATAGTGGAAAAATACAAGTCTGAACCTACTGTTTAAGAAGACAAAATGTGTACATGAAACCAAAATGCTGGAAGAGTATATGGTACAAGAAATGTACCCTTCTTAAAAAAACATATCTATAGTAGTAAAATGGGATTGACAAAAAGCTCTTATCAAGTTTTGATGGCCTCTGAGGCTGGGGGAAGCTTTTTCTGAGCTCTTATTTATGTTCTTAAAGAAGGTACAGGATGTAGTGTGTGTGTGTCTACATATGATTTGGCTTTCTCCCCTTCTCTCAAAACCAAAAAGAATTGCTCTCTTTTAAGAAATATTACTGTACACTTTTAATTGGTTTCATTATAACTTATTTTTGAGTTTGAAAGAGGTGATTTTAAAAAGAAATTTGGCAGTGCTGCTTTTTTGACCGTGTTGGGAAAGTGTGATTAATTCCTGTTAAGTCCTTGCTTGGTCCTCTTCAAGAATCATCTTTCTGTGCCATCAATATCTCAGCAAGGTGAGCTAGGCTTGCAGAAGACCAAACACATTTGGGTCTGTGACAGGAGAGGATGTAGATTCAATTCTGAAAAGGTGGGTTGGTCTACAGAAAATGTAGTTGACACCCACAAAAGGCTTCCTTCCTTCCCACCTGATGTCCTCCCCAGCTGTCCTGACTTCCTTCACATCCCCGGGTGTGGGCGGAGCTTCACTTATAGCCTGCTTGCTCTTTCTGCAGAGGTATGTGAGGGGTGCAGCAGCCTTTTCTCAAGAGTGTGGGGAGGCATCCCACAGCTCAGATGGTTTGAATGTTAATCATCAAGTAGAAGGCCAGGTCTTTAGGGGCATGAGGCTATGTTGAGGGTGTGGGCATTGTCTGCATTTCTCCTTGCTGACTCTGAAGCTGTACAAGAACCAGCCTGCCATGATCTCCTTGTTTGATCCCTTTTACTTTCAACAAGCTATAGCAATTCTTCAGAGGGTGCTCAGCCAGTATCATGCCAGCATGGAGTATGTTGAAGCTCCTAGCACCAATGCAAAAAGACTGGAGCTGGAAGCTTTTAAATACGTTTTTGAATCCCTGTGTTACCAATTTATATGCTCTGAAGTGATCCGGTTGATAAATTGCATGACTCCAGGGTGAGACTCTAAGAAAAATTGAGAAGTGTGCTCTTTTATATATTCTGACCACGAACTATCACAAAACTGAAGTTTTCCTATCTTCTGTGCATGTACAGGACAGTTAAAAGCTGCAAATACTGCTTTGTCAATCATCAATAGACATTATTGATGGTAAGTTTTGACAGGAGATTAGCAGGCATTCATCTGTTGTGGGTTGATAGTAACTTGGTTATATTTTAATGGGCCACTTGGATCACTCCTTCTGCTTAAATGTCAGTAGATACTTATTTTGTACCTATAGTGATAATAAATAATGACCTATAAATGACCTATAATGACCTTTATGAAAACAAGAAAAAGGGTGATTAAAACAAAAAACCATAATCTATTCAAGATTCAACAAATTTTGGTTTTTTGAATCAGATGCTCTATCTTCACTTTTCATTTTTGTGCATACCAGGTTTCTACACATAGGTACACAAAGCAGAGACAGCTACATACTTCTGTGAAGCAGAGTTCCCAAAAGAGTAAAAGCAGATTTTCTAATCCAAACCATATTTTGTCTTTTATTGGTCAGTTAGACATTTTAATACTGGACCAGTTTCAAATCTAAGCAACATAGTTCTGTAGCAATGTGCTATTCAGAGGGTTCAGTCTTTAAGCAAGCTCATCACAGGCATATGATTCCAATGTCCACAGTAGTCTGCAGTTTATCAAGTGGGGTGAAGGACTGAAGGATTGAAGGGTTCAGACTTACCTGAAATTAGTATAAATTTTTACAAATATGGCATGCACACAAGTATTCTGGGAGTGAAGCCGAATTAATGTTAGCAGGTCTGTTCTTTTAAATTTTTTTTGTTGTTGTTTTTTTAAGTTTACTTTTGAGTTTGGAGTTTAAACTTGAGGACCTGAGTAAAACACATATGTCTGTCAGCTGTGATGGAGAAGTACTATATATTTTGAGTGAAGCTCTTTTTTTTTAAAACCCACGCTGTATTTAACTTCAGTGGTTCCATGTTTTATGAGCTAGAATGCAATACTCCATGTAACAAAAGGCTAACTGTACACTTGGAATGAATCTATGCTAGTTTAAAATAAATGCCACTACGTATATTTTCTCTAATGAAAATTTGAACTGGTATAAATTTCATGTAACCTGAAGCATGCAGTGGTACTGTACTGGCAGAAAGCAATACAGAACTGGTGTTCTACAACAGCTAATGGAGAAAATCAATGGTTTTGTGATTGTTCTAGTTCACCTATATGAATGTTTGTACTACAGTGCCATGACAAATAATTGTCTGTTCTAAAAGGTACTGAAAGAGTAATTTAATGCCCAAATACATTAGCAATTGCGTTACTGCTTAGAGAAATTCAGCTGCATAAATAGAAAAGTGACTGAGCCTCTCCAGTAGTTCATTGCAGCTTCAGTGCTTTTCAGTTTTCAAATTACAGTGAGTAAATGTAAGGAAGGTAAATTGTCCTGGGACACTGCACAGTATGTATAGATAGAATGGCTGCACTCAGCAGTATCTGAATCTTCTTCCACAGTGCAGCAATACCACTAGTGATCTGAGAAAGATCATTTTAGAGAGATGAGGAAAGCATAAGAGAGGATGGGTTGTCCAGCCACATTACTGTGGCATGGTTGGAGGCATAGGAATGCTTAGTGGCTTGCATTACTTTTCATAGTTCTTGACAGATATAGTTGGTACTTTGCTTTTGCAAAATAAAAATTTGGTGTAAAGATGTTTTTTAACAAGTTTTCTTCTGCTGACTGTTGAGCCAATGACTCAGAGTTCTTGATGAACTTCACCTTTTCCAGATGAAACAGTGTAATTCTGTGTAAACTGGGGAGGGAAAACTGTGGGTTTTCTGGATGATGGCCCCCAGTGAAGTAGGGAGCTCTGTGTAAGAGTCTTGTGAGGTTTCCCACTCCTGAATGGGATAGTTGTGTGAATGTCCTCACAGTTCCTCTCGGCCAATATCTTTGTTCAGTGATGGTTCCCCACTGACTGTTAACCAAGATGCTTTATCTGGTTTATGGAGGATGAAATCTAAAAGGACCTAGTTCCTCTAAAACTGTTAATACATGCTGACATATTAGTAATTTTATTAATTTTTTAATTTGACCTGTTACAATCTTATTTGTATATTACCAGTGGATAGATCTCAAGGGGTTTGTTCACAGGGGTTTTCTGGGGTTTCGGTTTTTTTCTTGCCTTTTTTTTTTTTTCCCCACTTATTGTTAGAAAGATTTGCATTTGTTATGTAGTAATCTTGTTATTGAGGGTTACTTATTCCAATTCTCTTCTTTTGAGCTGCTGAATACTAACTGCCAGATAATTTTCCACATTGTGTATTCCTCTCTTTTTCAAGCAGGATGGCATTGCATGCACAGTACAGGATGTTAAGGCATGGTCTTTCAGCCCCTGGAGTTGCTATTTATCTTCAGGCTAGGCTGAATTCTTTAGCCTAAGATCCTCTAAGGCATAGAAATGTGAATAGCTAGTAGTTTGTGCTTTAGCTGACTTGAGAAGTTACCCTAGTGCCACACAGGTTTTTTTCTCCTTCCTGCTGAAGTCCTGCCCTGGGCTATCATCACACTTCTCTAGCACAGCAACCAGGGAGAAGGCTAGACATGAAAATAGAGTCCTCTACCACTATGTTGCTTTGATTTGCAATGTATTTCACTTATACTAAGGCTTTAATCTAAATCGCATGTCATTCCTTTTTACCCTTTACCCTTTTCCTTAGTTATAGTTTCCTATGATGATATATTTGCTTCAAGGACATTCCCATCTGATTCCAGAGAAGAGGAAGAAAGCTGATCAGCTTCCAGGAAATTCCTTTGATAACTGCAGGGGCTGGGCTTGTGATATTATGGTATTAATAGTTGTTCCTCAGAGATTTTATGGATTCTGTCTTTCACCTCCTGAAAGAATAAAGATTATTTTAGTCTTGTTTTCTATAACATATGCTCGCATAAAGGTAATTCAGTGCATATGTTTTTACCCCCCTATGTTTTCTCTTTTAACCTGGCGTGTTTTAATCGGGTGTGGGAGAAAGACATATATCAAAGACAACCAGTAAACACGATCTAGATAGAGGAAGGAGAGTCAGTAAATCATGGCATTGAAATAGAGCTTGTGATTTAGTAGGCACAGGAGATCTGTCTCTGTAAAAAGATCCTAGAAGTTTCTGAGTAAACTTCAGAGTTGACAATCAACCATACTGAGGGGAAACATGGACTTCATGGATTCTTATGGAAGAGCACAGTTTGGCTGCATGATGCTTCATTGTGATGGAGCAAAGTTTTTGCTTGTGTGACCTTATAACATTCTCAGACAGTAGTGTCAAAGGGACAAGTAGTATGTTGCATGCAACTCATAAGCAGGAAACAGGATGTGTAAGTCAGTTTTCGATGCTGATGAACTGAACACCTTTAGGCAAACTAATTTCCCTTAGATTTTCTACAAATGACTCAACATAAATAGTGTGCACATTTCCAGTGTACTGTCTGTAGACCTCTGCCCCTGAATAGGCTGGTTGGCCATATATTAAATGGTTTTATCTTCCAGCCTCAAAAATCTATCCATTCTCTCCTGCACCGTGTAGTACTTTTTCAGGAATGACTTACATAAGCACAAAAATAAAGAATATTTTTCAAAGAGGAGTATTGGAGATCATTCAAAATTCTCGGTGTTATAAGCATGGTTTGTATTGCACTGCAGTTACTGCATGCCTAGCCGTATAAGTGGGATATATAGTTGTAGTTGTTGCGATGTTAGCCACTTGGTGTTCTTGTTTCGCTGCAGTGTGGCATGAACAAGACTTCCTGATGTATCTTGCTTTTTCAGACTTTCAAATAGGGTAACATAATGTAATCAGGCAAAGCTGTGTATGATAGTACAAATGCAAAGATAGTAAATATATTCTACTGAAGTTTTTAGATTAATTGCTAGGGTTAACTGTTGAAATATCTTTTAAGGGGCTTAAAGAGAATACAAAATCTGCAAGTATATATTTCCTAGTTTTTATTTGTGAATAAAATTCTAAGGAAAGTCACATCAGAGTTGTGCAGGCTTTTCTTTCAACATTTTAAAAAAGACTGGTTTTGTCTTTCATTTTTTCTCAGAGTTAACTTACACTGACTGTGATGTTCATTTAGACAAAGTTAGTGATGAGCTCCACCCAGGTTGTCCAGTCATTTTAGTAGTCATGCTTGATGTCTCCAAAGCTGGAGTAAGACTCCTGAGCCAATTTCAAATGATGCTGCTTGGCATCTCCCACAAAGTGCGTGTGCATAATATTATTAACTCGACCGAAGTTTTTTTCAGACTGCCTTACAGACCAATTTAAAATACAGATAGAAACTTATCCCAGCTTGTTTAGGTACATTACTTCTCTCATAGTCTAGTAGTCAAATAGGAGTTGAGAGTAGTCAAATATGCTGTGTGTGCATCATTAGATAAGATGAATTGTACTTTGGTAATGAAGAACCAATTTTTTAAACTTCCCTAAGAATAAACAGAAATTATTTCTTTTTCAATTTATTCTTGATTCACCTAGTTTGTTGAGGTGTAGCTAAATATGCTGTGATAAGTGTGCATTTTACTTAATTTCCTCTTTGGGAGAAGCCTGATCAGACAGGAATGTTTCTATATTAATCCTGTTAAATTTTACCAGTCTTTCTTTCCCTGGCATGAACTTTGGCGTATGATGAAAAAGAAGAAGAGACACAGCCAAGACAGTATTCTTAGGGACTTTGGATAAAACAACTGACATCCTGTCATAGCAGCAATGTAGAAGTCTTGCATTATCTGTTTGGATGGTGCAAGTTGTGATGATTTCTCTTGTTCTACCTGAAAGTACAGTGGTCTGTGAAACCTTCTGTTTGACATTGTGCACAGCCTTAAAGGACAGAAGATCTTCATTCTCATGGTTGGTAATTGCATTAAATCAGTTCCAAGATTTTTCTGGTGCTGATTGGTGACCTTTCTCTGGCATCTTATAGATAAGGAAGAAATCACTGTTTTTCCCTTAAGTATTTTTGGTGCAAGGTACATATATACATATCGGTAGTGTGTGTCTACACGCATCATAAGTTTGAAGGTTTTCAAGAGGCCTATCTCTGACTATCATGGATGTTGCAGCTGTCAGCAAGAGTAGATCAGTGACCATTTAAGTAAGCTGAACTCATTCTGTTACCTGCCCCCTGGGTAATTTTTCGTGATATTTTCCATGTGTCATGGGTTGGCACAGTTTGGTTTTTAATTAGGGAAAATGTGGAGTGTCGCCCTGTCAGGACCTTGTAATTGTTTTGGAAAGGACAGGTACCTATCAGAGGCTAGTTTGGGATATTGGCATCTGCTTTGACCACTGAGAATATTGAATGAGACTTTGGGAAGTACCCATATAAATCCTGATGTTGTTCAAGTCAGGCCTGTTTCCTCCTGGTCAGCTGAACAGGTAACATTGAGTCAGGCCTTGACTTACCCTTTGTGGGGGGAGCTGGCCCTGATGCCTGGCCAGGCGCCATCGGCTCCTGGCTAGGGAGGCGAGGCTGCAGCTTAACATCAGCTGCTTTGAAAAGAACCTCCCCTTCCTCCCCTTTCCTCCCTTCCCCTCCTCTCCCCTCCCCTCCCCAAGAAGTGATTTGTAATAGTCTCTAAAAGTAAAATACATAAAAGAAAATCAATCTTGAACCTAAATTTTAAAATATTTACCCAGTTCCTGTTGAATGTGTTCAAGTGATTCCCTGAAGATTAATTGGATCTGGGTATTTTGAGAGAAGCCTGAACTACCTAGTGGAAAGAGCCATTGGATAAAAGCAAAGTAACCAGCATCTTTTTATTTGGTGTTGTAAAATACCGTGATTGGGTATTAGTTTGTGATCTTAAAAGTGAGACGGTGTCAATGTATTTGCTATTGGGAAGTGTATGCCTTTCCTCACTGTGCTTTGCAGTGCACATCTTAGAATTTGTATTGATCAGAAGTGAAACATTTTTTTCTTCAAAGTCACACATTTAATATAAAAGACTGTCTTGTGTAAACTGCTTTTGACTATCACAAAGAAACTATTTCAAAATATAAGCCTTAGGATAGGAGATGTTAATATAGTCCTTTTTTAATTTCTGAAAAGTTTCAGCAGGAGAGAAAGAAATTTTACAGTCCTCATTGAGACATTTCACAACATACCCTTGTGCAATGCACCTATTTTCCTATATCCTAAGCATGTTGGTTTTGGATGTATGCCAGATTTATAGCCAGTATTTCAAGCATACACTGTGAAACATTGCTTAGCCTAACAGCAGCAGCAGTTGTGTCAGTGTTTCCTTTTGTGTTCATGTAATCCAATGTTTTTCACCGAGAATCCGTTCTTAATTCTTCAGTTGGTGGGACCTGAAGGCAATGTTCAGCTGAGCCTATAGAGTAGCTCAATAGTCTATACTCGATCATAAAATTTTACATTGTGAAACAGTGGTTTCCTAAGAAGGAAGAAAAGGCAGAAAATGCAGATATCCACTGATTTATTTATAGACCTTGTTTTAAAAAGTATCTGCATATCCATTTTCGAAGTAACATTGATTTCAGCCCTGGAAGGGATTTGGGGGTTAGGTTGAAATAAAGTACAGCCCTGGGCATTTTAATACATGAGTACTTCCAAGAAGACAAGTAGGTATTTATATATACTCAATGTTCACACCATCTCTTAAGCTCAGGCATGTATTTTCTTGAAATAAAATGTGTTGCTTAGAAGTTGCATGGCCTTGTCGTTATCCCCTTTTCCCTCCTGCAAAGAACAGTCATTGTTAATTTTAGTTCCTTTTATGATTCTTTGGCTTCCCTGGCAGCTTTTTTGGCATCTAAGCTAACTCTTTATTTGTTTTGTATAAATATCCAGAATATGCCTAAAAAGTCTGTTTGTGCTGTGGTCTGGACATTAGGTGATGCATTTAGACAACAACAACGCTTTGTTTTACCCTAAAGCAGTGTTTCAGTTGTCTACTAAAACCTCATAGTCTAGTTGCAAGATGTCAAGGACTGATGTTCAGCAGAAAATACTTCAGACACCTCTTTAACTGCAATCAACAATCAGCGTTCTCTGTGGTAGAATTTGGTATGTGCGTAGCAGAATTGCATTGCTGTGGCACATGTGAAATCTGTCAGCTCCTGTCCATCCTACAAGTTGGGACATAAATAAAACTATATGTAATTTGTACTGTGAGAGGGATTTAGGTTATCCCTCAAAGTACTCATACTTTGCTCAAGAATAGTTAGCATATGTTTTGAGTAGTAAGGCTCAGTGCAGAAAACTGTGGGAAAAATGTCAAAACTTTGGCTGAATACTTTGGTTTGGGAGTTCGATTTTAGAGAGAGTTTACTGGAGTCAGTGGGTAGGGGAATTAAAATGAGTGGAAAAACTCAGGAAAAAGATTATACTTCAGTTCTGGTAGCCTAGGACAGGATGAAGCAACTGCTTTTCTGTTGTCTCAGTGAATGTCTGAACTGAACTGAAGCAGTGGTATTCACAGGAGCAGTGTCCAGGTGTCTACACCTGGCTGCACTATTGGGGTGTGTTCTCCTCAGGAGGTGTATGATGCAACAAGCACAGCATCTCTCAGGCAGAATATTGGGTAGACTCTGTTTCCTTTGTGCTTAGGTGAGGGTTAATGGCATCAGCATTGTATAAATCATAATTGTCCCTATTTGTGTTCTTAGCTGGTTTCTTTAAGGTAAGGGAAACCAGAAGGAAACACTACATTTAAGTTAAATTCTGAGAGAAGGGCTTTGTCTGCTTAACAGAAAATACACCAAGACAGTAATATTTTCTTGCTTTGAGATCTTTTTCTTTAAAACAAAACAAAACAAACAAACAAATAAAAAAGCAGCAAACCATGCAACTGTTTAACTGGCTGTTATAGTGCACTTCGTGCATTAAAATGTCAGCACAATTTGGTCATAGGATCTGTGCTGAAACAGTGAGTTCAGTCTGATCAAAGGATATTCAAATGGGTATTTTTAGTTTACTTTTTTTAGGTGTATGCTTTCTCCCATGACAAAACATAACAGATCCTCTGTGACACAGGGAGTCAGTGAGTAGTGATGCCATCCGAAAATGCATCTTAGTTGTAGATGATGATCCATGACCTTTTTTCGTGTGATAACTATTGTAGGAAGATAAAAGGAAAAAAAAAAAAGTGTGGTTTTGTTACTGATCACTTTGCAAGCATGGTCCTATAATTTTTAAAAATGCCTAACTAAACCTTATGGTTTAGTTGTTCATTTGAGATAGCCACTGTGTTTTAATGGCTTGTGTTCTTTACCCCACAGGCTGAACAGCACAATACTACCCACTTTTTTCTATGGCTTTTTCTTTCCCCGTGTGTAACTTGTTATGGTTCACCTAGTGTGTATTATTTCAAACCTCTTTTTGCATAGAGAATGTCTGTAAAAGGGAGTGTGGAAAATGTCCTTTGAACACTGATCTGTTAGAATTTGAGCACTGGAAAATGCTCCTGTCCAGAGCTTAACTGTTAAGCAGTGTTTCAGAGTTCCAGCTCTGTTCTCATGTCAAAGCATGAAGATCCATTCCTGAATTATTTCTTTGTTTCCTTCAATGTTCCTGACACAAAATGCAGTTTTATGCCAATGACCCTAGTATCAGCAATGACTTTGGGAAATTACTTCCATTTTATTCCATACTTTAGAGGTGTTCTTGCTACAAGTGTAGGATCCACCTCAGTTTGGTTTTGATCTCCTTCCTCTCTGTCAGAAAATCAAAATCCAAGAAAAAAACTAACCAACAACAACAGCCCAAAAAAAGAAAGGTGTTTGGTTTTGGGGTTTGTTGTTGTTGTTGGGTTTGTTGTTGTTGTTGTTTTGTTTGTTTTTGTTTTTGTTTTTTTGTTTTTGTGGGGGTTTTTTTTGTTTGTTTGGTTTGGTTTGGTTTGGTTTGGTGTTTTTCAGTGTTGCTTGGGCTGACAGAAAAGACCAGGGTTTTCCCAAACTCTTGGACTCTTTTTTTATAATGGAGAGATTATTTTTTTTTCCTTCTGAATATGGTCATGCTAGAACCTGAGGACTGAAGCCTAACTTGTTCTCTGCTGTTGTCAGTTGACTCTCTGAAATATTTAACTGTGACTATTCCAGTGGTAAGGTAGTGGTAGGTAAATAGAACTTCTGTGAAATTATTTTCTGCTTGAGAAAAATGGTTTGATTTTGATGATTCCTGGGGTTGCACCTGAAATTCTACCCCATGGAAAGAGTGGTGGCCCAAGAGAGTTGGCAGTGGAGCCTTTGACGTCTGCAGTGGTTAGTAGATTCCAGGTTGACACTAGAAATTACCATTTCCTTGTGTTCCTGAATGTGCTTGTTTTATGAGTTTTATGGACACTGAATTATGCATTATGTATCAAAGCTTGTTGGTTATTAAAGGAAATATACCGCTCAGATTATGCACCATTGTTGACTAAAACAGACTTGTTTGTTGTTGGTTTTGTTGCTGTGTCCTTTCAGGGTGGGGTGAGAGGAGAGTATGTTTTGCTTTATGCATGAATCTTCTTTCTTTATTTTCAAAATCTGAAATTGGTATAAACTTGTAACTTGCTGATTTTGGTGCTATCTTACTTAAGTCATCATGTCTAAGCAGTCTTTTGCTATAAAGTTGTCAGGAGGGGCCTTTAACTTTCCTAGATAGATGAGTATGATAACTTTGAATACAGTCATTTTAGTTAGAAACAAAGAGGAGAGGGCTGAGTTTATCAGCTTTCAAAATACTACTTTACTACTTTGGGAATATGTGAATACTTCTAAATAATTTCAAATTCACTTGTGTTTTCCCTAAGCTCTTATTCATTTACATCCATAGTGAATCACCAATCAAACCAGAATTGCTGCTGCGTTTCACTCTCATCAGAAGAAAGTCATTTTCACATGAACTCAGCTGTTACAGGGGACACAAGCTCCACCATATCCTATGGCTATTTCAGGAAGGCAAGGAGACACCACTTATAGCCGATACTGTAGTGGAGTTGGACCTTGTCCCCACCCAGAACTTCAGGAGCTTGATGATCCACTGGTTGTGTGGTTGTCACTGAGAGATACATACTGGGAGGTACATAACTGGGAGGTACAACTGTGCATTTGTGTTGGCCTCATGATAAGGAAAGTTGCCCCATCATAAGATGTCTGCAGCATCAAGTGAATGTTATTGTTCTTTTAGACATATTTACACTGGTCAGTATGAGAATACAATTCTCATATTTTTTGTCAAAATTGCAATGCGCCAGGCCTCTGCTTTTTTACTGCTGATTCAAACAAATAGTAGCTGCTATTAGCAACTGAATGGCCAAACTGGATTTAGTCAGAATTATAAAGTTTCTATATCTTTAAAGATTTATTGGCAGTCTTAGTAGCTCACAGTATTTCTTTTCCTCTCTTCCCACAACGTAAACATGAAGCTAAATTTATTTCTGGCTACTTTCAAGAGGTATTAAAAATTATGTTTCTAGTTTGCAGCCAGGGTTTTTTAAGGAAAAGAAAGAGAGAGGCAAATTTGCCTTCAGGGGACTTCCATAAAATCTCTTTGTTTCTTGTCTTTTCTTTCAAGCTTCTCCCTAAGTCTTTGAGCACCATGACAAGGTCAGAAGTCAACCTGGAAATAAATCAGTTCATGAAAGAGCATTACTGAATATTTAAAAATATCTTCTTTCGCTCCTGATTTGCTTTTGTTTTTAAAGTTAGTTTTTTAAAGTCTTTTGAGTATTGTCGTGGAATAAAATACAAAGGTTGCAGCCTCTTCAGACTCTGAGGTGTGGGCATTCTTGAAAGAGTTTTGCTCAGTTTTGTTAAACTGAGGAGCAGACTTCTATTTCAGAAATTGAAACAAGTGTCACTGGTTCCAATATCATATGTATTTCATTAAAAGTAGGTAATAACCACGCAGAATATTTTCAAGGTGTTGCAAAATAAGAGAACACTATGGTTTTATTTCTTTTCAGATTCCATATTAAAACTGTTAAGTGTTTCAGGTTTGTGGTTTTACCCTCAGCCCTTTTGACTACTGTTGATCATATTTGGATGTGTCAATACATTTCTGAATCTACATTCCCTTAATTAATCCTGTTTGCTAAATGTAGGGTGTTCTGAGGGCATAGTTGTATAATGTAGCCTGAATGATTTGTATTTGACAGATGTAAAGTTATAAGTCAAGGAGTAATGAATACAAATTGAAAGAGGGCCAAATTAGGTTAGATAGTAGGGAGAAATTCTTTGCTGTGAGGGTAATGAGACACTGGAACAGGCTGCCCAGGAAGGATGTGGATGCCCCAGCCATGGCAGTGTTTAAGGCCAGTTTGGATGTAGCTCTTAGAAACCCTGGCATAGTGAGAGGTGTCTCTGTCCATCGCGCAAGGCGTTGAGGATTAGATGACCTTTAAGGTCCATTACAACCCCTTAACTTTATATGAATCTATGATTTGAATGAACTTATAGCTTTTTTTGCTTAACTTTACTCGGAGATAACATAGAGTCATATAGAATAATGTTCAGCAGTGGCATTAAAGGATCGTAGAGAGGAATGGCCGTGTCTAAAGAATCTGCTCTGATTTTGTGCTCTGTGCAATCATAGCTCACATACACAGCTCAGAAATAACAGGAAGGGCACCTGAGCCTGAGATAACAGAAAACAGACTAATTTCAGCAAGTTAATGTGGCATAATTGTGCTATTTCTGCTAAATAGCTGCTGCAACAGCTAGAATGCAGTAGTCAGTGGTCTGTAGTACCAAGGCTGGAGTTTAAACACGGCGCTAAGTAAGATTCCTGGTACTTCAAAAAATCATGGAGTCACCAAATAGTTTGGGCTGGAAGAGATTTTTAAATGTTATCTGGTACGTCCTCCTGCCATGGATAGGGACATCTTCGTCTAGACAGAGTATCTGTGCATCCTACACTTGCATCTGTCTGTTTGCTGCACACTTGTGCCTTAATGGGCTTAATGAATGCTCATTATGTATTTGTTAAGCCACACAAATGTCAGATCAAGCCAAGCCAGAGCAGAGATGTTTAAATTTCCACTAGGGTCCAGATTTAGTTTTAAACTTAAAATTAAGACTAAGGCTTTGCCCCAACTGTCAGTACTGTGCACCAGATTATGCTTCTTGGAGGGAAATCCCTTGTGGGCAGGTTGTGCGCAGCTGTGCCAGCTCTCCTGTAAACAGGCTCCCTAGGGCAGAAACCCTTCCTTCTCTTCACCAGAGTAATGCAGTGCAAGAAAAATATCTGACTGTATGTTTCCATTGTGCAGAAGGCTTCTGTGGCTCTTTGTTGTCTTAGAGGTAAAATAGTTTTGCTGTGACATAAAGCAACATAAAAGTAATTTCCTTTGAGCAGATGTTGGGATTATTGTGGTTTACTTTTCTGAGAAGGAAACTTACATTAACTTCAGGTGTTATGAAGCCGGATTCAACTTGACATGGAGAAAAAGCCATAGCCGTAGGAGCAGTAGGCTGTCTTTATAGGCACAGCATGTAAAGCTGTCCTTGTGGGACCATTTTTATATAGTTCCTTTGATTGTCTGTGTTTTAGTCTAGCCATAAACACTTCATTTACAGTCATGGTCATGTGAATTTTCTAAAAGATGATTTAATTGTCATGAGATTAAATTACTCACTGAGATTTGCAGTGAATGAATTCTGGATCTCTTGCTTGCAAATAAAGTTATTTCTCTGAAAATACAGTTAAAACCCATAAAGGATACAACATTTTTACCTAGTTGCACAAATTTGCCTAGCTGCGTTAACTGGAAATCAGGTACTCTTTAGGATCACACTGGAAACTGCTATAGCATGCCTCTGTGTGCTATACAGTATACAATTCTGTCTTGTTGAACATAAAACCTCTTCTTTTTTGTGTTTGTAATAATGCCTACACCAAGACAATGTTCTCTTTCCTTGATAAAAGAAAAAATGCACTGTTTCCCAGAAGGCATAGGTTAAAAAGATACCTGGATATCTTGATTACTGTGCAATAAGCAGAGGAAGTAATTTTAGTTCTTGCCACTTGCAGAAGTATTTTCCATGAATTAATATATTCTCTGAGTTTTCAGACATTAGGTAATAGTATCTTTTCCTGTTTGTTTTGGGGGGTTAAAGTGTAATATACAGGGAGATGCCAATTTCTACTGAAACTTTTTTATTTCTAGGAGTGCAGCCAGCTTCATCTTACAGTATTTCCTGAGGTGTGTGTTAAATTTTTGTTTTAAAGAGAAAGCTGTGAAGAACATGAGAGCAGGAAGTGGGGTTCAGGGGTGTGTGTGTGTGGTGGCATTGCTTGCCATTCATAAATAGCAATTTGTGAGTTTAAATGAAACACCAGGCAGGAGAACTTTCATGTATCAGCTAGAAGCAGCAAGCAGTTCAACTCAAGATAATGTCTATGATGAGAGTACTTAGGCATTCCCCACGGCGGTTTTTCTCAAAGTGATAGAAACATTTAGTTGTTTTTTTCTTGAAAAGAGAGTGCTAACAATGCACTAGCCGCGCCATGAATTTTTGCATAGGAACAAAGCATCTCTTTGTATCCTGCGAGCAGACTGTGGATTATCTCTCGATACCTGCCCTCATGTGGATAGCAGGAGTGCATGCAAAAAGGAGCAGTAGACTTGACCCTCTGAACGGAGTTACTAAACTAATTAGACATACTTTTATCAGTGATTTTGAATATCTTAATTTATTGTTTAAATTTGGATGTCAGTATTTACCTTCCATTTTGAAAGGAATAGGGAAAGTCCTAGAATTAGGAAATTTAACAGTGATGTGTCTTTATTTTCCAGTTGTGTTAAAGGAGTCTTCCATGTAATTAGTGAAGAGCTAAAGGGAAGAAGTGCCTTTGTTCAAAAACTGTTTTGAAAGCCTCTGAAAAACATTGTGAGACTTCAGTTTGTGCCTCACAGATTATCTATTCTGACATTTTTGATCATAGTTTCTGTCCTGCCTGTTGTTACTCACAAAATGAAGTCTTCTATGCACAAGAGGAATTACCAATTACTACTTTCAGTCCAGTAGTCCTAGACTGAAAGTTGATAGAATCATAATAGCAATAATCATGTATTAATTATTAGTATATTTATTGTCACAGCTATTAAATGTATAACTTGAAAGCAGGCAATAGTGGGAAAACACATCAGACTTCTCAGTGTTGCGATGCATTAAGGGCAGAGTCTCATCCATGTGGGGAATACACCAGATACTTTCTCACAGATGATAATTTGGCACACATGACTCACACAAGGATCTGAATTCTTCCACTTTTCAGTCTCTAGGCAATCTGCACAAGACTAAAAACTGAATGTAATTGGATAACAGTGTAATAGTATAAATCCCTTGTGTAATTTCTAAGCTAAGGCAAACAAATTTTCAACATACCCTAACTGTGTAGCGAATGTGGCTGTAGAATTAGGAATTGTGGCTGTGAGCTACTGGATACTTCACCTTTCTGTAGGAACACTCCTCAGGAACAGCTAAATTAATTTAAGCTTCCTGAGTGGAAACAAAATCATGCATAAATCTGATTAGTAGGAGTCTGTAATGAGAGTTCCTATTGCAAATGTCTGTTGCAAATAGATGTTTATCTTAAATTGCTGCTTCAAAGAGAGATTTTTTAAAAATGGTATGAATCTCCTTGAATAGTGTCTTACTGAGAAAGATGCAGTCTGACGGTTTGTGTCCAGGGAACAGGTGCATCATGGACAGGAGTGGTGCCAACTTCTAACACACTCGGGTACAGTCATCCATAAGGACCACCTACAGGGAGGGAAGGTGTAATTCAATTTCCACACTCATTCAATCCCATGTCTTTCAATGTTGATAGTTGTGAGGGCAGTTTTTGCCATATGGATTGCTTTTCCAGTAGGGGCTGAAACAAGGAAACTAAGCTAATTTCACCTAGCTATCTTTTTGTTTTATTGTTTGGTTTTGCTGTTGCCTTTCTTCAAAAAGAAGCTATAGATAGTTAAGCCTTTCTCTCCCATTTGGTAAATCCTTTTTTGCATGCAAGATCATATGTCAAAAGTACATTTGTCCTTTTATAAAGCTGGAAGTACATAGAATATACTGTGAACATACTTCCTTTACCTCGGAAGCCAAGATTCATACAGCTTATGAGGGGGCTCATCTGTCTGTCTGAATTCGCTCCTAATTCCAATGAGGAATCGTGCAAAAAACAGAGAAAATTCCATTCTGCCACTGCTGTACAAGGAAAAATATTTGAGATACGGCTATGTAAAGGCGTCAGGACTGTCCTGAAATTGTGTGTATAAATAAAAAGCTCTAATTTTCCTCATGCAATGAATTATTGTAACAGCACATTACATTTTGGGCTTATAGCTGAGATGTAAACTTTAAGCCTTTCAAAGTTCCTGCTTTCACAGTTTCCTCATGCAAAGGTGGCTGTTTGCAGTTGCTGAAGTCAAGGCTTAGCAATTGTCTATTTACCTTCATGGCCACAAATAATTTCTCAAAAGCATTTAGAGACATCTAAAGTCAATTTACTGGAACAAGTTTTTTTTTGGCAGATCTCCAGTAATCAAAGCATATGTCAGAAAATGCTTCGGTAATACATGCTTCTTATGCACTGGTTATGTGCTTTCTTGGTTTAGATTCCATAGCAGCTTCCTGCTGGTTTCTAAAAACCTTTTGTGTTACAGTTGGAAAATATAACTACTGAATTTCATCACATTATTGGCATGTAGGTTACATAATTTTGTGCTATTCTGCATATATATATGTACAGTGGTTTGAATTTAATAAAACCGGGCAGAAACACCAATTAATGTAGGGGTTTTGGTGTTAATATTTTTGTGGGAGGGAGAGATTAGGAGAAAAATAAACAAAGCAGGCTCAAGCTTAAAAATGAACAACAACAACAAAAAGTTTCATTAATACACACTAAAAGAATAGAAAAAAAAGAAAGCCGGAAAAAAACCTAAAACAGAATGAAACTTTAAAAACACGCATCTTTCCTCTTACAAACTATTAACTTTCTTATTGAACAACATAGAAAGACACAACTTAGGATTTTCAGTCAGTTTCACTATTCAGACATAACGACACATTATTTTAGGAGAAGAATCCTTCTAAGATCTTTTATGAAGATGTTTGCTCACACCCACATCCGCTGCCGCCCGGAGTTTTCGCAGGCTGTGATGTTCTATCTGCAGAGCTTCTCAGCGTATCTGGGGTATTATTTATGAATACTTCTTCTGATCTAAAATTATCTTTGTCTCAAAAGGCTGAGACCTCCTTTTTGACCCAGGAGCGGGGGTTTCAAAGTTCCCAAATAAATCTCTATTACACCAGTCCTTAATTTTGATTAGAATAGCATTCTACCCAAAATAATGCTAAGAATGCTGCAAAGTACAGTTCATTTCTTCATCATTTACCTTAGAAGAGTCTGGTTAAAAATGTCCACTTCTTCAATCCTATTCCAATATTATCAGTTCTTTCACTTCTCATCTAACTGACTTCATGCAGTGTCTTTCCCATGTACCTTCTGTTTTCTTCTTTCTCTCAAGGAAGAATTGTGCTTTAAAAGTTCTGTATTGCTAAGAAAGGGTTAAATTTTTTTGCCTGGGCTTGTAAAGCCACATGCACACACCGAGCTGGTAGAAGAAACCGGCAAATGTCTCTTTTTCCACCCCTCGGTCTCATCTAGGGCGATCCAGCTCAGAGTTGTTACAGAGCTGCAGGTTTGCTTTCTCCGCTGCCAGCGGTGATTAAGCTGGGCCATGTTTTGGCCCCTTGGGCCGTGGTCTGAGCACACGGCCCCGCACTGCCGAGCTGCTGCTGCCCCTCTCCCCTGCCCGCAGGCAAGGGAAAGGGGCTCAGCCGGCCCCGGCTCTCTCTGTGCGGGCAGCGGCCCCCAGACACCCACAGGCCCGGCCCGGCCGCCCAAAAGGGCAGCAGAGCCCGACCCGGGCCGGGCCCAGCCCGGACCATCCCGTTACCTCACGGCAGGTCACTGAAGCAAGAGAGCGAGCGGTCAGCTGCAGATGGGTTTTAAATGTTCCTTCCAAAGCCGCACTGACACTTCTCATTGGTCAACTTAGCTGCCAATATCCCAGCCTGCTTTTGGATAGGTCCTTGTCCTCCCTCCCCCCCACCCCAGCCCATGCCACGGTTTGGGCGGGGAAAAACATTTTGCATTTCTCTATATTTAGGAAACAAAATTGTGCTAACCTATGATAATATATTATTTTGAAACCTTTTTATTCCTATATATAAAATAAGTTCGACCAAATAGTATACTTAGTATTGCCAAATAAGAATTGACACAGTGTGCAGGTGTCATCAATAATAAAATCTGTGAACAAGGTGTTTGGGAGGGTGTAATGTGTTGACTTCAACCTCTAACAAATTTAAGCAAGTCTGTTCCCTGCAGCACTGTGTTTTATGTTATGCTCTTTAACGTCTTCATGTTTCAGCATTGCACTGAAAGTTTAAAGTTAACCAAAGAATATAAAATGTCAGAATAAATTATCACAGTGTGTGTGTTTTAAAATGATTACTCAGAAGGTGTTGTATGTTCCACCCTACAATCCTTGCATATGAGTTTCACTGAAATCTGTGGTAATTTTGTCTCAACAAGTTCTGCTGCTAAAATTGAGTTTGTTATGTCTGAAATGCTTCACGTATAAATATAGCACAAAGCAAGTCAGTTGCAGCTCAGATTCTCTAGTTTCTAAAAACTGTGAACAAGTCTGGTTTAGATAATCCACGCAGCATAACAAAAAATAAAGTCACTATTAATGTTCAAAACTAAAACTTTTTTGATATTAATATTGCCAGAAATAACTTGCCACCTATTTTTTATTTCTTTAACTTTGTTGATACAAGATGGTTTTCTGGTGTCCTCTTCAGAAGTTTTAGCCTGAAGTCAGTTTAGTCAGATCTGTTCGGTCAGAATTTATCAGCTGTTGCAACTATCTGCTCGATGTATTTTGTTTAAAATGCTGTATTGCTTGTTTTTAAAGTGTTTGTATGGATTTACATTTTTCCAAGTAATAGCATAGCATTACATGCACACCTGTCAGAAATGTAGTGCAAAACTATACTAGCATTTTGCATCAGTTCCTGCTAGTTTGCTCTGCAAAACAGTTTGTTTGGAAGTTGTGATGAAACTGCAAATACCAAAAAAAAAAAAAAAAAAAAAAAAAAAAAAAAAAAAAAAAAGAGGAGTATTTTTTAGACATCTGAACAGTAATTTCTCTTGTTACTCCATTCAAGGTCTAATAAAGTCTATATTTAAAAATATGCTGCATAGGAGATTTTCTGTGTATTTGTTGATTTGTATAATTGGGGAAACTGGATTTACAGTTAGATTCACTGTAGCATTTTTTTCCAGAGGGCAGTGTATCAGGAATAGCAGCTGATTTTAAATATATGGCAAAGCTCTCTTCTGCTGACTTAAAGTGTCTGTGATGTTTACCTAATGTGTTTTTTGAAGTGTCACATTATATTATTTAATTATGAAATTGTGTGGGTAAGCTAATAGAGCTGGAGAATTAGCATCAGAGTTAATGTGGAAAAATGCAGAGATTTGATTTGAGCCTGTAGTCTGCAGTGCTTGACTTTCTTTCGAATATTTTTTTTTTCTTCTTACTTTTTTATTGAGTAGTAAAATGCATTTCAGTGAAGAGAACTTCTATCTGCCTTTTATAATATGGTACTTTAAACACACCTTTAAGCACTGTTCAGATATAAGCTAATTGTGGAGTACTGAAGGTTTTTGTCTGAGAAATAGAAATTGGAAATAGAAATATGGGGTTGTTTCATAGTAACTACCAAAATTTTACTTTTGTTTATAGATGCCAAAATATTTTTTAATTTTCTTTTTATTAAAGTTTATAAATTAAAACGTAGTAGAAAATTCATAACAGCAAAATATAGTTTGACAAAATCATTCTGTAGGTGTTAGATGGCATCATGTTCTGCCTTGAATTATGCATCACTCTGTATTACAGCTTTGGATTACAACTGAGTTTAGTTGTTTTGACAAATAACAAAAATTTAATCGTAGTGATTCCCAGTTTCCAGAGTTCTTTGGCTATCTCTCTTACATAACACCCCTGAGAGCCCCTAGACAGAGCTCAGGAGAGTTGCCCAGAAGGAGTTTAGGAATGGCTTTTAAAACCAGGAAAAGTGTTTTCTGCAGGTGAAGTGCCGCCGGCACATGTGGCTCCCGCTCGCCGCCGGAGGTGGCCTTGTGTGCGCCCAGCCTCTCCACAGCCGCCGTCTGTTCCACGCTGTTTCAGCTCAGCCCTTGCCTCCCTCCGCGCACTCTGTTCTGGCCATACCCCTCCTGGGGAAGTGCATGCTGCTAACCGAGTGTCCCATGTAGAAATGTGGGGAAATGAGAAGCGAGATAGTTTCAACCTCAGATACATTAAAATACCGGAAAAAAATCTTGGTGCTCTAGAAAGTGGTGAAAAGGTGGAATGTGTGAAGTCTCAGAGGAAAGACAATTTCATCCTATCAGTGGATTTTTTTTCCCCATAGTTTTTGCTTCCCATAGTGTTTTCTTTCTAAATTTTGTAGCACAAGTCCTTTTTCCTATCCACTCCTTCTACAAATCAGGGGTTTCACCTGAGCAAAGTATGTTCATTTTCCTTTTTTTTAAAGAAAACTCAGTTTTATATAAAAATATGTAAGGTTCTCCTCTGCTTTGACACTCTGCCAGATTTTGTGGTTTTATAACTCATTTTCCTGGAGAGTGTTTTTAAAAAATGGTTACTGGTTGTTTGGTTTGGGGTTTTTTTTTTCTCCTTCCTATTGCTGTGTGAGTAATTTAAAAACAAAACAAAAACCGACTGGAGGAACTGACTGGTCAGAGGAAACAGTGAGATGTCAAACATTAAGTAAACATTCCAAAACCAGAGGAAAATCCAATCACCAAAACCAAAGGAAAACACCCCAACCAAGCAACGCAATGTCTATAAAATAAATAAATTTAAAAAGAAAAAAAAGGAAAGAAAAAATATGTTACTCTAATGGATCTCACATTTTTCTCTTGTGAATAACTTACAATGTGTTCTTTAAAAGACAGAAAATATCTGATTTAAACAGTAGCCTGTATAAGTGGAAAAGGGTAGAGACACTCAACAAACAACTGGCTAAACGCCACCTAAAGTATGTTTTCCCATGATTTTGAGGTCTCAACAGTCTGACCCACCAGCCTCCATTCTGTCCTTTGCAATTTTACATACTCAAAATCTAGATTAAACTTACCTGTCTTGCTGTTTGCTGCTCTAGTTTAAAGCTGTGCTCTGATATACTGTGTATGTGTGTATCACCATTAGTATCACAGGGTCTACAGGGAGAGCACTTACTTGGTGGAACTGGAAACCTGAGCTTTAAAAAATAAATATTTAAATGGCAGTACTGTATACATTGAGAGGCCCTTAAATTGTTTTCTTTACTGTGAGCAGCAAGGGTTGTCATTTGCAAGGTTGCTAAGCATAAATCAGTAATTTTCAGTGTTCAGGCCAGTAAGCTCTAATTGGCTTGGCAATACAAATTTAGCCATGCAAATGCTGAAAACGCCAGTCACAACAGTTTGGGGTTTTGTCTGTCTCCTGCTGCACTACCACCCCTCTCCCCTCCCTCCTCTGCTGCTGCTGTACTTTTCAAGTCAGTTCAAACTGTATGGTGAGAGATCCCAAGGGGACTGAAAAAAGGAAAAACAAGTTTTCCAGAGGAAAACAGTCCTAAGCGCTGTATGGAATTTAGGCAGCTTTGTGAAAAAAAAATGCTTTCAGTTAATAGCACAACATGTCTTTGTTGTCACCTTCCTGTCCTTCCCCTTGAGGCACATCTCAGAAAGGTTCAGATCCTTATTTTGCTCCATGCAGATACTAGTTCAAAACTAATCAGTATTGTAAACACTATGTTTCTATTGGGGCAAACTATTTTTTTACTACAAAGGGTAACACAGAAAGGCAGTATATACTGGAAAGGCTGCTTATTTATACTGACTTTGTTAATGACACAGACCTGCTGAAATACAATTGCTGCATTTGTTTCTTCTGACCAGACTACCTATGAGCTGGGCTTGGTGTTGTGAAATCACAGACACCAGCACTTGTCATTTGCTGTAAGCATGCAAATTACATAACATAATTAGCAGGAACTACAGTTGCAATAGATTTTTTCCTTTCATTGCTTTTATTTGCATTAAAATTTTATTTACAATAAACCAAAATGCAGTTATTTTGAAGATTATAACATATGTAATGTCTTTGGCAAACCTTGGTGCACTTGGTTTTTCAGCTATTAACATAAAAGGGTGTTTATTGACTATGTTTTCTGGAAGTCAGTGCATCACCACCTGAAATTTAGAGTCCTTCTGCAAATGGACACACTCGTCTCGTTATAGAAAGCAAGAGGGTAACATTTCTTCCTTCGGTTTTGCCTTTTAGAAATGCAAATATATTCAGAGCAGCTGAAAAAGTGGTTTACTTCTACATTGTTATTGCCCCTGGAATTGTAAGATTTGTCACAACTAGGTTTGCGATTAAAATTTCTAATTAATGTGATTATTAGATGAGAGAAAATATTCCCAGATGATCACTGAACAAAAACGGCTATGCTATGCAAAGGGAGTAGGGAAGAAAAGAAGTGGAATATGATCACCGAGAGCAAGACGTAATTGCAAGGGTGGAGCATATCCAAGACTGGTTTGTGACTGGATTTAGATTAAGAAGACCTTGTGTATTTAGTCTGAGAGAAGACAAATATTAGAGGCACAACAGCACAGCTGTAATCAGGTTAAAGGGCTTTGTGCTCTTGCTAACAGAGTGGAACTGAAATTGCATTTCCAGTAAGTACGCTCTTGTCTTTTGGCCTTTTTAGAGTAACACTGCATTTATTTTATGATTTACCTATTCTTGGAGTAACTCAGCTGTTATGGGTTACATCACTCATTTTGAGTATCAGTTAAATTCCTTTCATGTCACCTTCTTGCCTCTATTGTCCATTTGCAATTAGAAGTTGGCAGGAACCTGGATTTATCATTAATCACTTGTTTCAAGTGCTTATGAAAGAAAGTCACTGTCTGTTGCGGAGTTCAATCACAATATTAAAACTCAGCTGAGAGTGTTTTACCTGCCAGTGCCAGACTGGGCATTTACAGCACAGCTGGTATCTGTTCCATGACTTTAGAAGTGTATGAAATACAGACTTCTTTAGGAAAAGGTTACAAGGGGGAAAATATTTCTAATACACATGTAATCAGCTTGCTATGCCTGTTTGGATGTTTTTTCAAGGTAATTTTTTTTTTTTTTTAAATGGTGAAATCTGTGAGAGTTTAACATGCTTTTCCTTCTTTAAAGTGGATCTTTCTGGAATTTATGCAGAGATAAATGACAGAATGAAGACAGTTCCACTGATTCATAGCTAATCTGATTGTGGGCAGCAGTTCACCCTCTTAATAATCAATGGTGAAATAACTATGAAGAGAAACATATTTTGGTGTACAGTTCCTGCTTTGCTTAGGCTTTTACAATGCATGCACTCTTGCTGGGTAGTGTTTAATTTGCAGAGGTGCTGTGTGTGCCTGGTTCCTAGCTTTCTGTGACTTACAGGTATGTATCCATCTGAATGTCAGTGCTGCAGCGGCTTCCCAGGCCAGAGTCAGTGGTGCACAGAAACTGCAGCATATTGTTGGAGCTGTCTTTGAAAATACCAGAGTAGTAGAGATCGTTAAATTTCTAATAATAAGTTGTTATTTTAGTGTATTTTCAGGCTGGGCCAGCTAAAGTTTTATACAAATTATTGACTTTGTTAGATTGTGCTGAGAATAAGCAGCTTTTAACAGAAATTGGTCTAAGTCTGTATAATACTGTGGTTTGAGCTAGTTTGAAAAAGCAGTAACTGTACTATCAGTGCAAAATTCTACAATTTTGCAATTCATTTATTAAGCCCTCTAATCTCATTGTGAAAGGTGCATTTAGGAGGGCCAGATGTGTAAACTAGTGAGCAAGAGTAGGCTGCTTCTTTCTGTGGAGGTACTTGTGCACATCAAATTAATTACACCTGAGTGTTTGCAGCATTGTGCCCATAAACTGTGATTGTCATGGGGTGTAGGTGATGATGTGGCTGGAATTTTGAGGCATATTCAGGGGATTACTTTTAAGCATGGGGTAAAAAACTGCACAGTAAGCTAAATCTCTGCTGCCTAATTTGAAAGAAAAGGAAAAAGTGCTATTGATTTTGTTGTGTTTTTAGGTTTTTTTAAGACAGAACTATGAAGGGTTAATTTTGCCAGTGGAAGGTGTTCCTTAATCATAGCTGTTAGCTCTTTGTTACCATAGCTTTCCTAATTTCAAAGATTTGAAAACATCATTAGTCTCAAGCTAGAGTAATCGACTGTCAAGCTTTCATTTGTTAAAAACAGTTCAGTGATAAGACACTTATCTTAAATCAGTAAGACACCTTGGAAATTTTATCTGGAAAAATAATAATGAAAGTAGTATTTTTACAGTCTTTTATAAACTGAGAACTCTAATGCCAAGGTTCTCGCTGGAGGGAAATTTTTATAGAGAAGTTATAAACACCTGAGAACTGCAGTTTATAATGGAAACTTAAGGTTCATTTTTCCTGCAGCAAAACACACATTTCTAAAATGAAAGAGACTGACTTCACCAGAAGAAAAGAGCTGATAGAGTAGCTGCTTGCCTTTGCTTCTTAAGAACATGACCCATACTAAACAGGTATTTCACTTGTACAGTGGAATAGGTTGCCTTTCAGTATTCAAAAGCATTCATTACCTACCTTAAATTAGGTTTAAATGATCGTTATCAAGCCATTTAATAAATTAGTAGTGGGATTGTACTGTTTAAAACTTCCATGTGAATAATTTGGCGCTATCACTGTACGTGGCACTGCAGGTTCTTGCTAAAGCCAACTTTCAGTCAACTATTTCCATAGTAGATAAGATTATGTATTACCTTGAAGTACTGTGCTAGTGGTTATCCAGCCATTTGTATTTATACGTATTTGTACATATAAATATATGTATTTGCATGTAAATAATACTCTGTTGCTGCACAGTCAGCCCACTGCTCCCTGGTATTATCTGCTTGATTGTTTTCACATTTCTATGTAAATTCAGTCATGAAGTGCTGGTCTTCTTCTCCTTACTAGAAAAAATAATCCCTTGAAGCTAATGGGAGCTCTCTTTCCTTAAGAAGTATGTAGTGAGCCCATAGGTGAGCAAATTTTCCAGGTATCCTTTTTGGAGGTCAATATTCTTTCTTCCCCCTGCTTTCCTAAAGAGATAGAAGTGAAATAGCATGTAGCCTTGGAATTAAGTAAGTGAATGCTGTTTGGCGGAGGATAGGCTCCCCTGCTGTCCGTATCAGTGATTTTCTCGAATCTGCCTGTTTTCCAGGAAGTCCTGCTGCGGTCCATCCTGGTTCCTCCAGGTCCATGTACAAGGGCTTAAGCGGGACAAAAAAGATCTGGAGTGGAACCCAGAAATGCATAGTTCAGGATATAGAGTGCTCTCTGCTTAACATACATTAGGTCCTTTTGCTGAGGAGAAAAGTAATATGGAAAGGAATGACAGTAAACTGAAAAGTTTCTCTGTACATTTGCAGAATAAAAATTAACAACTTTATTCTGGGAGTTTTGGTTAAGGGTTTATTATAGTTTTTCTGCAACAATTGCTTTTACCATTGTTTTCTTAGTCATTTGTAAAGCATTGGAAATGTTCAAGTATCTTTAGAAGTGAAGGTTGGAGTAAATTATTGATGGAAAATATGGTAGAAAATCTCTATTTGAAAATGCAGGACACTCTTTGATTTCAGCATGAAAACTTGTCTTTGTGCCTGCTTCTGGAAATCAAGTTGCATGTACCTCTGTTTTATGGTAAATGCTGCCAGGTACTCTGCAATGTGATGCATAAACCTAATGGATGGAGGGCATGAAATCAAGTTATTTTAAGCACTTCACTGAATCTTCCTTACAAATGCATAAAAACCAAACAAGCAAACCAAACTAAACAATAATAATAATAAAAATCTTAAAACATCACCACCACTGTTTGGAGACGTCAAAAAAATTGTTGAATTATTACATGAGCATATCTTTATACACTTACATGCATATACCAGTATTACAAAAGCAGAAAAAACTTAATGCAATTAATATATTTAAAGCCTCTAGTTTTACCTCAGCTGTGAAACTGAATTTATAAGGGGGTTTATGCCTTAAATGTCATATTCTTATTCTTACCCCTTTATCAGCTTAGTTCTTACTTAGTATGTCTAAAATATTTTTTCTGTTTCTGTCATGGTTTCATGAAACCAACACACATTTTTATAATCACAAGAAAGTACTAATTTGGGGGATTTTTTTAGAAGAGAGCTCTTTGAAGGTTAGTGCTTTGATGCAATTCTATTGAATTGAATAAATTTTCCTCACAAAGCTGTACTTATGAGTCAAAAAACAAATCCATTATCAAGATCAAAAAGTCATTATTAATGTGGTGTCTATATGTGAAAGTACTGGTCAGTACATGTGATGAAAGAGTTCCTGATTCCTTTTAATGATTCACCTATCCCAGCCATTACAGAAAGTCTCATCTGAAAAACATAAGCAGAGTGTAACAGTTATTACATTTTAAACTCATTTTGTCATTTAACTTATTTTACTTCTGAAAATATTAGTACTTCAGCTAACTTTTTGGGTTTGGTTTGCTTTTTATTTTTTTTTAAAGAAGTTCTGTTCCTGCACACACTAATGATACGGAAATGCTGTCTCAAGCCACTCGATTTCTTGCACTTCCTCAAGGTAAAAAATCCGTAAGTCAAACTGCAGTTTGGAAAAGTTCATGTCCACAAGTTTGAGCTTGGATTATTTTTATAAACAGTTCTAATGCTCCTGTATAGACAAAATACAGATTTTGAAATACAGATTTTAAAAGAGAAAATCTGGCAGTGAGATCCTTGCTAGTAATGATAATATCTTTTTAAATGGTAATAGGCATAATAAGGATGTTGTGCAACACTCATCCACTTGTTCTCGGATCTTTTAAGGGCTTGATTTTTTTTTTCCCCAGTGTTAATTGTCTTTTGCAACAATTCAAAGTAAAATTTTATCCCTATTTTTAAAATCAGGAGTAAAAAGTAGTGGGATACACTTCTTTTGTTCCATATCACAGTCATCACAACAGGATCTGAGTAGCTTTCACAAAAATGTTAAGCAATGAATGGTTGTCATGTATATCATTGTCTCATCCTCTGCCCCTGGACAGAGCTGTGTGCAGTGAAGTATTTTGTTTCAGAAAGGGCTTTTTGGGAGATAGAAGTGGTTGCTTGCCTTTTTTTTTTTTTTTTTTTTTCCCCTTAACTATACCTTGCTATGTGTTTGTAGTAGACCAGGCAAAACTGAAAATCTGGCCTACATCTGGAGTGAGAGGTGGTGACCCTTGTGACCAGTCTTAGATAACAGTGCAAAGTTTTAGGACAACTCACTAAGAAGTTCAGGCTCCTTTTCAAGAAGTTGGTGTGCTTTGAGTGGAGAATAGTGGGGCAGACGAAGTGCCTGGCTGCCATGTGTGATCTTTGGTCAGCAGTTACAAGTCATCAGTGTAGTCTGCAGTCATTGATTTTTGTGGATATTGGGATGGGAACCACAAAAAAACTTGAAAACCAGTATGACAGGTAACCTTTCTTGCTAGAGTCATGCATGGTGCAGTGTTCAGTGCCAGCTCTCTTCCCAAAGGCTTCCTCTTGGGATGGTGAGTCACTTGGGCTGAGAAGTGACAGCAGCCGTGGAACTAGATAACTTTCCACCACTGGAAAGGGTTCTTTCAGACAACTCGATAGTTTTAGTCACGGCCATTGTGAAACCTTCGTCAAAAAAGAATTCCAGAAGCTGATGGTGGTTGATTGGCATCTCTGCATCTTTGATCAATGGAGAGAGTTTCATGACTGCAAACTCTATGTACTGCTCTTCTAGGTTAGTAGCAGCACCTATTCTTAGGTTTTGACTGTTAGAACTACATCTGTTTTCCATGATTTTTCCATGATTAAGACTTGCTTGGAGGTATGTGTGTATTTCTGAAGCTGGAGTCCTCTCAGTATGGTCAATTGTATTCTCAACAAATGGAAAAAAACCCAAGACCAACACCCAAAACAACAACCAACCAGCAAAAAACGAAACAACTCTAAAAGCAAAAAGAGATCAAATGGATGTGTGTGCACATCAAAACAAAATGATCACAACAAAATTGTTGTGAGTATGCACAGGCTGTGTTGGACACATGGTCCACCAGAGCCAGATTTCAGATCTGAAGAAAATGTGGGTCTGGAAATGCAGTTTACCTACAAATGTTTAAAGACACATGACATAATTAAATATGAAAGCCCTCATTACCTGTTCTTCTGAAATCAAAATGGATAGAAAAAAGAGTTGATTCCTGTGGATTCCAGTAGTAAAGGGTTAAGAGATGGAAGTGCAGGTTCCCATCTGTGCTTTAATGCTTTTCTCCAGGAAGGCTTGTGACATTGTTAGTGCTTTATGATGAATCTCAGACAGCCTTCCCTGAAGTGGTGTTTTATCCTGCAGCTCCAGCATGAGCTGAGTGGAATTGATAAAACTTCCTTCAGCACAGCCATGCTAGTGAATGCTTTGAAGAGAAAGTTTTTTTCTCCTTCAAGGTCTTTCTCTGAAAGCCAGCTGTTTGGGGCATCTAGTAAGTACTAGACCTTGACTTACCAGAAGGGAAAGTGTTCTGATGAACAAGCTATTTCTCCAAGACCTGACCACACAGTAAGAGAGTTGGTAAACTTGTAATGAATTCCTTGAAGATAACAATCCCAGCTGAACTCTGAGGATTGACCGAATCTTGTATTGGTAGGTGTAGGCAGAACAAATTTCTGTGCCATAAGTGGCCAAAGATGTACCACACTTTAAAGGAAAAGGATCATATGTCTTCAGGCTGCCCCTTGCTCACTTCTGTTTCACACCGAAGAGGTATCTTGACTTCCTGGGCTAGTTTCCAAAGATAACAGTTTTCATTTTCAGTACTGGGTGGTGTTACTTGCCCAGTAATTTGCAATTTATCAAAGGTTAGCAAAATTAGTTAATTTTCCTTGGCTCTCATGTTTTTTTCTTTCTTCTTCTAGTACTTACAATGAGAAGAGTAAATCTCTTTGAGTGCTGAGGGTGTTCTCACTGACAGTTGTGGTTCATATTCCATCATTGTGCTTCTTCAACTCTTCATTTTTCAGCATCTGCTGTAGTCTGCCACTTTGTTTTAATGCCTCAGAGGACACTTGATATCCAGTTGATTTAAGAGGATCTAGATGTTGGTCATTCAAGGTGAGATAATTTACACTGCCACTGTTCAGCTTAAGCGTAGGATTTGGAGCAGTTGAGAGCTACAGTGTTCTGGGTGAACAAATCAGGAGGCATATACCTTGCACTTCAGCATCTGCTACAATGTGTCTATGAAATCTTTCCACCAATTACTAAGGCTTGGTGTTCTTGTCTGTGAATCCTTTAGTAGATAATAGTCAGAGAGTCTGGAAAATAAAACAAAAGGTCTCCTTGGCTTTGTTCTTTGTAGTTAGAGGAGTAGTTTGCTGAACCTACAGTGCCTCTGTTGGGTGTGCTGTTAGATGAAAAAAGGCGGCCTTAATGCCAACTGCTTAGCTGGTGAGGGCTGATTCTCTGATCACCTCCCCACTGCTGGGGACTCTTGAGATCAAGTGAAGAGATGCCTGAAGATCTTGCTATTGCCAACTTCAACTTTGGTTTGTGTCACAGTGGTGGTGTCCATGAAGTATGACTTACATGAATTTGGCATCCTGTGTCCGCTTTCTCTTGATGTAGCCATTTCATTTGAAAGCAGGAGCAGCATATCCTGGAAGCATGATAGTAACTGGCAGGGCTGGTAATCTGCATAGAATAGAGAATGTGTAGCCTATTATGCTTAAAAGGGAATTATTGTGCTTGAGGGTAAGGTTACAGCGAAATGTTTCTTTGAGAAAGCTAAAGATGAGAAAAGCACTACATAACCTAACTGAACCTATAGTGAAAGCCACCTGTTTTTCATTTTGCTGGCTCAGCAGTATGTTAGATCATAAAGGTTTAATAATTTTTGACATTTCGATGCATTTATGTTAGATTGCAGATGTTGAATTTCTTTATAAGTGGATCATCTATCCATTAAGTAAATTAAATGAAAACACTTCATACTAAAGCCTAAGAAAAAAAGTTTCAGTTTATGGACTGGTAGAAGTGGCTGGCTTTAAAAAAAATATTACTGGTAATATGTAACCAGAATATCAGACACAGAACATAAGCCAGGGATTTATGTCTTTCATTAGCAATGTTTTCATATTTGTGGCCAGAATAAATCAAACCTTTGTGTTTTGGTAGGTATCAGCCTTAAAATTATTCCTGACACAGCTTATCTGCTTTCGAAAAAACCCACTTAATTTTGATATTATAAGGAGGACAGTAACTGCAAACAACATGCTAGTACAATTGTTTATTAAATAAATCGATCTCAGTCTCATTTTTGTGTTTGTGAGAAGTAATTGATGCCAGACGTAAATGTCCCAGAAAAAGCATTTTGAAGTATAACACAAGTGAAATACTGATGAACTTGTTGGAATTAATACTTTTTGAAATAAGGCTTTTTGAAACAAAGTTCATAGGAATATATTTACCATTACCAGGCACAATTCCTGGTTTGTGTTTTTAAAATGGTTGTTGAAAAATGAGTTCCTGAGCATAGAAAGAGCTGTCTGAACAGATACTGAAAAAAACCCACACAATGAGAAGAGGTATCATAACAAGTGTAGTTCATAAGCAGATGAGAATGTGTTACAGACTGAGATATTTTGCTTTTAAATATAGTGAGGACTAGTTATCTTTCATAAACATTGGAAGGGAAGCTGACTTTTCATCAAGAGAGAAGTCAGACTGGCCTGGATGAAGCTGAACAGGATTGTCTTTTTCACTACGTGTTTGTGAAATTTTGTCAGCCTCTGGCAAAGATTCAGTTCAAAGCATTTTGGTGTCAGCTCCAGAATACTTTTTTCACTGCATTTTAATCAAACAGAATACTAGTTCTTTCAGAGTTGAAGTCTCTTCAGTTGTGTTGTACACTACACTAGTTAACAACTGTTTGTGCGGACATTTTTTATTGAATTCATATGTTACTTGATATGAGCACATTTTAGCCCCTGAAAGGTGGTGGAGGGGGGGGGCGGTGGGTGTGGAACATGCCTTGTTTTCATTTAAAAGAAGTCACTGTGCTGATCAGCATCTGAAGAATATTGTTTGAGATAAACAATTACAAGATGTGGTTTAAAACGTGGTTGGGGAAACAGTGTTTTCTTGAATTTTCAAGTTACCAGTTTTCTGGACAGTTTGAGGAATGAGGGGATTTGTTCTACAGAAGTTTTCATTTAGTTGCAGCCTGCAGAAAAGAGTATTCAAGGCGGTGGGGGAGAGTTTATAAAATGAGATTCATTCAGGGATTTCTTTGACCAGTGTGACGTAAAAGTGCAGGGATGGCCTGGACCTTTAATCCTGTCTCCTGGACTAGTAGCGTTGCTTTCTTGACTGCAGTTTATGAAGAAATATATCAGGCTGCAAAAGGCTGAGTCAGTCTCTCTGGAGGTATTTAAAAAACATGTAGACTTGGTGGCTTAGGAACATAGTTTAGTGGTCAACATGGCAGTGCAGGGTTAGTGGTTGTACTCAATGATATTAGATGTCTTTTCCAACCTAAATGATTCTGTGATAAAATTTTGTCTGAAGGGAACCATTCACAACTGAACTATGGGGTGGGGGTTTTCCCTTTCTCTCCTAAGTTGGGAATGGGAAGGAATTGGGTTTTACTTGGAAAAATTTTGTAAATATATAAATGAAAATACATTTTGTGGTTTTGGGGGTAGGACACAAGACTGTCTTCCACCAAATACAGAAGAAATACACTGCCTGAGAAAATTTAAATATTTCTGTGTAACTTTCGAAGTTCAAATTGCTTTAATTCTCTTTAAGGCCTTGTTTTTCTTGTATTTCAGCCAGCATTTTCCAGTGAACAGTAGTGATCCACACACACCCCCACCCCCACCCCTCCTCCCTGTTTTTTGCTCAGGGTAAACAGTTTCTTGCTGTGGTTACACAGACAAATATAGCAGAGAACTCTTTTCTTGAAGAAGATCCACTCTGTGCATTTTTTAACCATTTTTGGGAAGAATTGATCTACGTGTGCATGCAAGAGAGGGAGGCAGTAGCTGTAAATTGAAGTGACATTATATATATCGCTCCCATTGATCCACTTTTAGACTAGAGCCAGAATAAGAGGAAATGGCATCAGGGAGGAAGTTTGCTCATTTAGGCACAGATCCCAGTGTGATAATGGAGTAATAATAGAAATCACGCCACTGTCAATCGGTTGCTGCATTAGTCTGAGGCAAATTTCCCCTCCAAGGAGGCTTTCAATGACTTCATTCAACTGCAGGCAGGAGCAAATGGGATATTCAGCATGCCAGCTGTACAACTTTAGTGATTTGTGTCCTGGCGGAGGGGTGCAGTGCAAGCGCTAGTGCTGTGGATACTCAAGTAAATATATGTGTCACGTTTCATGGCTGTGAAAGGTCAGTGGCAATTTTTTTTTCCTAGTATAAAGGGTGAATCTGGCATTTATTGCATTTATTAATGTAGGAATTGACAAATGCGCTCTTTCGCGTGGGTGTTCTTCTGGGATGTGAGGTTGATGACCTCTAGAACTGCTATACCAGATCTCTGAAGAGGAAAAATTTGTTTTCTTTGTGCTTTTTACAGCTTAGGGATAGTACCTTGAAAATTCATAGTTTTGTTCAACGATTATTTTTAGAAAACCTTTCAAACCTACTAATGTATTAAGATAGGCTTGTAACGTACTATAAAGGCTTAAGTGTTTTGTGTACTGATATGAATAAAATACAAAGCATTGTTTCTCACTTCGGAGAAATTTAATATACAGGGAATCTCAGTTATATTTTCAATTTGTTTATGTTTTCTTTAATTCTTTCATCTTGCATTTTTCAAATACAGATCCAGTTTTGATATTCACTGTCATTTACAGTTTGTTTTGAGGGTGGTCACCTCGTTACTCAAACTTTAAATCCACCACATCAGCAAACTTAGGGGAAGCAGGGAACAAATGGTTGTTTAGTGGCAGGACAAAGTGAACTCTTTCAAAAGGCTGAAGAGTCAGAGCAGAGGTTTTAGAGTCTTAGGGCAAGATAAATATATACACAGTGCTGGGATACAGCTTTGTAGAGGAGATGATGTTTAATTACATGGGACATGACAGAAAACCTCTAGTGTGCTTGATCACAACATACTCATTTATTTATTCTTTGTGGTGTCCATAGTCACAGCTGGGGGAGGGCCAGCCCTGAGAAAAGTAGTATGATTTCCATGCAGCAAGCATCAGTTGGGACAGGAACTATCTACTTTACAGTATAAATAGATGCTGTTGCAGCAATCATTGATGTAATGAATACTGTTTCTTGATCCTCACCACATTTCCTCATTGAAGCGATCTGCTTTCATGATTGTATATATTTGAACATTTTGATTGAGCATTCTCTATTATAGTTCAGAGTATGGAGGATTTATTTTATTTTATTTTGTTCTGTGTTGTTTTATTTTATTTTATTTTGAACACTGAAATTTTGCATTTAGGATCCTGTTTTGGTTGTTTTCTGAATGTATTCATCCTGAAGACAAGCTTGAGACTGCTTATTATCCTTCTGTAACTTGCTGTATCTGTGTGGTGCACTTTTCTATGGGTGCTAGATATTTGATATGCATTCACAGAATATGAGTTGTAAAGGGAAGTGGTTATACAGTGCTTGAAAAGAAATTTGCATTTAGGTCTCTACAGTATTTATGTTTGGATAGCATTTAGAGCAAGGGCCTCTTTGTGTTAAACATAAGGCAAACAAATTCAAAACTGACAACCCAAATAATTCTCATGGTATGAAAGATGGAAAGTAACAGGTGGGCAGGACAAATAAGGATGGTGATGGAGAAAAAAAAGAAACAGTGAGAGTGGTGTTTCTGGCAGAAAATTTATGTGCAATATTTTGAAGCTTATTTATAGCCATTACAAGACTGCTTTGGTGAGAATGATACTCATATTGTTGTGTTTGGAGAAAAGAAAATTTCTGCACCCATGCATGAATTTTTTAGCAGCCTCTCTCGTGAAACTCTAGTCGAATTTTCTGTCTCTTGGCCTAAGGCAGGGTTTTTAAGCAGAGTCTCTCTTATTGAAGGAAAAGGGTGTAAAAGTGTGGATGGGAGCATTCCTCCTTTTGTGTTAGGAGCAAGACGGGGAACAAACTGTGATAGCTGTGCCCACTAGTGCCGCTGTGGGGAGAGATCTCCCAGCGTTCCCTGCCTGCGCCCCACCCTCTCTGCCGGTGTTCACTAACTCCTGCCTTGGACTGTAATTAATCCATGAACTGGAAACTGGTATGTAAGGTGTCACCTTGGGCAGCTGGAACATGGGAAAATAGCAGAAGCCATGGTTCCATTCATAGAAACATAGAAAATGCTGAATTTGAAGGGGCTCACAAGAATCATCAAGTCCATCTCCTGGCCTTGTACAAGATATTTAAATAATCATACCATATGCCTGACAGCATTGTCCAAACACTTCGTGAACTCTTGGGTTTTTTTATTTATTTGTTTTATTGGAGGGAATTGTTTGTTTGTTTTACTAACTCTCGAATGTAAATTGATACGAGTTTAACCTGTAATTCTGGAAAAACTTCAGCCATGATGCAGCACTAGACAGACGTAAATTAAGGTCACGGCTGCTGCTCTGCTGCCGCTCTTTCATTGGCTTCAATGAGATTCTGTAATGCTACCTTAAACAATCGCTATACAGGGCGAATCTGTATAGCAATTATACTGGAGATATAAAAAATGTAGCTGTTCTGTGCCTTCGTATTCAAGCAGCCGTTCTAGAGTTTCTACAAATGAAGTATTGTTCTTCTGTCTTTTTAGTTAGCAGGGAAATCTTTCTAAATCAGAAGTTACCGTTCTTTGTGTGGTGTTCTGCAACAGTTCGTACATGTTAAGAATTAATTCCGTTTCCAAGTAGAGCGACTTCCCAGAAGCTTTCCCTGTTTTATTTTTTAACTTGTCTCACCAACCCCCTGGCAGCTGCTGTTGGACTCCATAATGAGCATTTAAGCTGCCATTTTAGTAGCTGTCCTGAAATGAAATATTCAATATTTTTAAATATCTGACCACTTTTAATTATACCATTTGACTGGCAAGCTTTGGTATTACTTACAAAATATTCCACTAAGAGCTAGTAGGATGTGACAGATTTTCAGTCTTCAGGAATACGATTAACTTTACTAATCAAAAAAATGGAAAGAACTCAAAATGCAAAGAAACCAAATTATCATACTGTAGATGTCTTTTCCTCTTTATTCTGATTTAAGTACTAGTCACTCTAAAAGGAAAGAAAATGTCATGTTGCTAAATTAGTTAATATAATGTTAATGTAGATATTTTACAGATTAAGACTTATCAGAAGATCCTTGATATCTTCATCGACTTTCCATCAGAGATCAGGCATCCAGTGTTCAGTCCAGATAAACAGCCCTGGCTGTGGGATGTGTTGTTGGAAGAGGCGTTTCCTATAGCTGACTTCATTTCACCCCTGCTTAATGCATTGATGCGGCAAAGCAGACATAGGCAGGCAGTGAGGTGGGAACAGAAAATCGCCAAATGTGGTGAAAGCTGGCAGTACTGTCAAAGCAACAGGGATGGGTTTTTTTCTTTAGTCTGTCCCAAGAATATTAGAAGTGAGCAGGGTTGGTTTCTTTTTGATGCAAAAGCTTTACTGACAACCTTTTCCCTTCCCCCTTCCTCCTGTGGTGGCCTGCAAAGATGAATAGTGGGGGAGGTTTTGGGATATATAACAAGCTTCTGACTGATCATCTTGGAGCATGAATTTCCAATAGATGTTTCCTGGCAGCTGGTGCAATTTCTCTCTGAGGTCTGTTTGAATTATTTATTTGTTCATCCAATAAACCTATTAAACAGAGCACTTAAGCACTGGCTACAATGGACTTCTTGTGCTATTTTTTTGCTTTTTAAGGCTACATTAGGTTCCAGTTCAAAATTATATGGTCTGGAGTCAAGCAGCTAACTAATGAATATATATCCGTGTATAGATGCTATACCGTGTGTGACACAAACACAATATTCATGCATATTTCCCTTGAAAGGATGGATGGCTTGTGACTGATTGCACTAAAATATGCCTCAAAGGGTGTTTTTACAACAATTGTTTCGTGGCTCACTTATTTGTGTTGTGTTTCTTTGTTCACTTTAAACATATCATGGTTGTATATCAGATATAAATGCCACTCCAGAAAATTATATGTTCATGTGCCTTATTGATTCCTCAAGTTATGCACTGTAAATTATTTCTTTTTATTTCTTTTTATTTCTTCCAAACCCAAACAAAATAGAATTACTTATTTTATACATTCCAAAAAATCTTACTTATTAAGCCATGATTATATTTCAATAACATAAGCATGTTTTAGATCTGACCTAACCATAGCAATGAAAACCATGGAAAATTAGTCCTAATTGTGCCCCCGTCTTTCAGAACACAGATACATAAACCCTGAGATTTTCCAGAAACCAGCTAGAGGTGCAAGTTGTATTTCAAGCACGTGCTGGAAGTATACAGGTTATCACAATCTTGTCCTGTTTGGTTTGGTTCCATTTACATTGCTCAGCTTGTAGAGATCTTCATTCACATGTGGCATTTATTTTTGTCATAGCTTCTCCCTGACCAGCTGGTCTTACTTCTGGAGTACCTCTTGGAGGAGAAGACATTGTGTCCTAGAATATTGCAATACTTGGAGAGAACATACCATCTCCGGGCACAGGATGCTGAGGTAAGTCACTTAAAAACAAATCTCCCTAACATACGCCACTGTGTTGTTGACTGAGAATGACAGTGTTCCACTAGGAGCCAGGCTCACTGCAGTTGTTTTTGTCCGTGTCTGAATCTTAAATTGGATGATCTTAACTCCAGTATGTTGTTGCATCTTCATGGGCCATAATGACTCAGTATTTCAGGTGTATTTTGCGTGCTGTGGTAGTAAAGTACAGCGCAACCCAATGTCCAAACTACTTTACATGTACCTTGGGCAGCACATTTGTTCAAGTGTTAAATTTTTCACTGTGTTTTTCTGTGTAGTGGACCCCAGTTTGCTTTTGTTTTGATATTGTCTCCAAAAGTAATCATGTCTGTTATAATCTAAAATTATTCTTCCCCACTGTCAGCTCATATTAGTCCTCTTTGCATGCTCCAAAGTCTCACTCAGGATTTAGGAAAATTAGTTTTCCAGAGAGACTATGGTGTTTTCTGGTTTGGGGCCTTAATTTAATGTTTTTTACAGTTGGTTCTAGTAAATGCCAATGACATAAATAGCCTCTGAGGAAAACACTGCTTTATAAAAGTTTCTGTCTTTGGGAGGCAAACCAGTAAATATTTATTACCATGTGTAGAGAGGACTCTTTTAAGTCCCATGGTTTTCTCAAGCTGGAAGAGTTCTGACAATAAAGGCAGCAGAAGGAGTGGCTGAAAGCACTCTTGCAACAAGCCTTTGCTTCAAGTATGTAGTATTCAGGAGGGGAGATAAGAAAGTGCAGTCAGTAATGAAAATAAAGGATATGCAGAGATACGTGTGTGTGTGTATATATATATGTTTTTATATGTATGTGTGTGTGTATATGTACGTATAAACTAAGGGTTAATTATGACATAGCATACAACCAAGCTATTGTGCAACGAAGTAATATGGTAAACTTTACATTTGGCTCCTGTTTATTTAAAAACTACCTTGCAGAAGGTTGCAGAAAGCCAGTGTGTCTGACTTACCCTGTTATAGTTGGAACTTTGTGGCAATTACTAAAATTGAAGGAGAGAGCAAAATCTGTCTTTTTACTCTTATGCTGAAGTTGCTGTGTGGGTGCTTGAAAAGACTTGGAAAGACTTGGAAATCCAAACCTTAATGTAAAGATTGATAGGACAGATGTCTACCTTTTTTGCAGGGAAAAAAAAAACCCAAACAAAAACATTTCAGTAGCTGCTTACTGCACCTTTTTACTTTTTGTTGATACAGTTTTCCAAATGCCAGATTTGTTTTTAATTAGTACTTGAACCAATACTTCTGTTTATAGGCATTAGAATATATTTTAATCACATCTGAATACCAGTGAAATGTCAGTGGTTCTATTATGGGAAGAGGAATTAACAGGGAGATAGATCAAAGCAATAGTTGTTGCTGTTTCATGCCTGTAAATTGTAAGCACCAGGTCACAAGCTTCAGTTTCTCGGGTTTTTCTTTTGTCTCCACTTTCATGCTTTCTTTTTTCCTTGCAGTGTTACATGAAAGTACACAAACTATCAGAATTTTTATGTGACACAACTCCACAAACCGACAAGATTAGGACCTTTATGAAATGAATGTAATCTCCGTTTTATTTTACAAGGTGAAACCAAGGGCTTAGTAGACAACTCACTTAGAAGTACAACTAAGATAACGTTACCATTAGCATTTTACCAGTCATCAGACCACAGATGCCTGCAGTCCTTTAAAGGGAACTAGCTCCCATGGCCTCACCTATCTGAGGAACAGACTATTTGTGCCTCATTCTCATGTATGTGCACAGGGGATTTTTGTTGTTGTGACCCTGGGACAAAGAAGTGCCGTCTGAGCCTCTTCTTGTCTAGGTAGTCATCCTGTTGTGTTACTGGGTTCAGATGTTCTCAGTAGCTAAACATCAGAAATGGATTATTAAAAATAAAAGCATAAAAAACTTGCAGGCAGGTCAATTAAAAAGAAGAAAACTGAAAGTGTCAGAGGGTTTATTCCAGGATTTTTGGTAGTGAGATTGTCAGCTGTGTTTCATCCTGCAGCAGAAAGTTAAGAAATAAACTTTCCTATTTTTGAATAGTAGCATTTAAATTCACAATCATCTTCCAGCAGCGATAAGCAATGGCCTGGCCAATAGTGTGAGACAGTACACCAAGGAATCTTTTTCCCCGCCCCCCCCCCCCCCCCCCCCCCCCCCCCACAAAGTTTGGTCTTCAAATTTGTACCTAATAAGTTTGAAGATTATCACTGGGAGTCCTTCTGTCCTGCACAAGTACAGCATGGAAAGTCCTTGTTCATATTTCTTAAAGCTTTTCTGTCTGTATCACTGAAGCATCTTTATTTTACATCTTTACTACAACAAGCATGGTTGTTGTAGTAAAGCATTGCACACCTGGTGGCATCTGCACCTGCTCACAGCAGAGTGCAGGTCTGTCCCCAGCCGGTGAAGCTGCCAAAAGCACTGTTTGATACTCCTGACCATTTGTTATCATCTGTACGTACAGATTTAACAACCTATGGGCACGTGTTGCTTCAGAAAGGAGTGGAGGATTTGCAGCAGGCTATCTTCCTTGTTTCAGTTGCTTTGTATCAGACAGGAGTGGAGAGAGGTCAGAGTCAGCCTTGGCCTGGAATGTAAAGGTTGATCTCTTGTTGAAGAGATCTCCTTAGCCAGTCAACGTAGTTCTTGTCCTCTCTGAAATTAAGTTTCAGTCAGATACGCAGACTTAGTGTCTATCTCCCTTCTAAGAGAGACACTGATTTGAAATGAACAGATACTTCTTTTAATGAACAAAAAATAAAACTTAGGTTAAATAACATTTGTGATTCGTAAAGCTTAACTTTCGAGTTACAGGAGACAGAACTGCTGGTAGCTTAATCACATTTCAGACTGGTCTGCCCCTGGTCTGGATGCCAAGAGAGGCTTGTAGGGCATCTGCCAAACTGCAGAATTTGTGACTCCTTTCCACTTTTTGCAGTCCACTTATGTAACAAATAAGTATTTCATTTTCCACTTAGTCCCCAAAGCCTGGAACGTCTGAGAAGACACAAAACTACAATTTATTTTCAAAAGATTAAATTCACAGATCTGAGCTCTTTGAATTGAGCATATCCAAGAGATCTTTGTTTTGAAAGTAATGAAGGTTTCAACATTTAAAGCCATTTTTCCATTCTTCTCTCTGTGCCTTGAGTCCACTGTGGCTCAGACAAGTGGTGTCAGACAAGTGGGAGGCAGTTCCATGGAAGAATGACTGTGTCCTCAGTTTTCTCTTCCTGTTCCCCCCATCTTGTGCTGCTTCCCACTGCATAACAAAATAACTCATGCACAGGCTACATCTCCATGACATACCACATCTTTTGTCCAAGAGAAGCATTATAGAAGCCAACTGCATTCTGAATGTGACAAAGTTCAGCTGGAAGTTCAGCTGGCTGAGGAGAAATGGGATATGTTACAAAGCAGCAGCTAGAGTTGCCATCAGACAGCACAGTAGGATAATAAAATTTAAAGTGGGTCTGGGTCTGCTTTTGTTTTTTTTCTTTCCAAAGCGACTGTTCTATGCAGCTGTTTCATTTATTCAATATCTAGCATCTGGCAAAATGTGGAGAGTTGGTCTACATGGAAAATTTTGGGTGGCTAGTGTTTTTTTAAATCTGTCTAGCCTTGATGACATCTCTTCTGATATAACAGTGCAATCTTACCTCATTTGAACAAGCTGTTGAGAACTCTCATATGAATAAAGTGGGGTCAGTCATTTACAAAAGACAACACCGTAAGATCTGACTTAACACTCAGTGAATCTCTTAGCTAGAGGAGCCCTCTCATTACTCCCATTATTTCTATTCTTCATTTGGTCGAAGGCCTGTAACTTGCGGGCACACAGGGTCAAAGGATGGCTGAGTAGCCTGCAGAATCATGAAAAATGTGACAGGAAGAAGATCACAGCCATCAGAGAAGAACGGTGGGTGGGACATTTTCAGTCCTATTTAAGATGTGACGATATTTCTGCAAGTGTGTTTTACTTGTTGAATTATCTAAGAAGTGATGATAGCAACTACAGAATATGGATGAAGCAGAAATATTTATGGTGTATTTCCCCAGATTTTTCACTGTAGAGTTAGCTTTCGTTTCTTTCCTACTGTAGATATCGCTTTTATCTTGCCTGCACAGCATATGGAAAGTTGCTTTATTGGTTTTGCTTGTCTCAGCAAGTTGACTGAAACGCTCTTCAACACATAATGCTTTCTGTATTTGGGGTCATAATGTGGTATATTTTGGGGAGAGAAGAGAAGCTAGAACTCTTTCTGCAATAAATGTGAGTAAAATGAGTTAAGATCATAATATCATCAGTCATGTGGGTGGCATAAAGCCATTCTCACACAAGTACTTCATTGTGCATGAGAGAATGGCCTGTGAGGCCAGGGCTATAAAGTGGTAGCATTTTATTTCATTGGCAGAAACGCAGTCACACTAATACAAACCGTTTAAGGTGCTTGGCATCCTAGAAGTGGTGAGAATTGTGTTGGGACAAAATAACTTTGATTCATTGATCTTTCCTGGTCTGTGAAAAGCTGGCAGACATGGAAGTACAAATAAATTCTCATCGTTTCCCATCTGATGGTGACTGTGTTGAGCTGAGCACATTCTCAGGTTGCACAATTCAGCTGTCCTGCTGATTGTGCATGGGCATTGTTTGAAGGCGTACTTATGGAACAGAGCTCTGTAGACAACACCATAAAACTGGGTGGGAAAAGGGAACTGCTTGAGAAAGGTTAGTACACACTTTGAGAAGGCACTTGGTGAGCTTTCCTTTCAGCACAGCCACTGGGCCAGCCGTCCCTTGGGGCAGGGACTCAGAAGCAGTCTCCAGCTTTTGACTACAATTAGTGATGTATTGCAAATACCTCCACAGGCTTGCTAGTCCTTCTTGACTGTACTGTGGACCAACAGGTAGATGTGTTTCAGACAATGGCATTGCAACCACAGAGGGAGAACCATGGTTCTTTTCCTTAATGGGTGTCATCGTTGGTATGGAACATCAAATCAGTAGATCAAAAAGGTGACAGCTTGAGCTGATTACCGTGTAATAGAGTGTGGCTTTCTAGTGAATTTGTGGTTTTACTTCAAAAGTAGTTTCTGTACTTATTTCATATTTAAATATACCGTTTATTATTCAGTTGCAATTCAAGTCAGGAGGAGATGCCTTATTTTGTATAAGATAGTATGTTTTGCAGGACTTACAAATCTGCTATGAAAATTTACCAGGAGTGCAAAATAAATTTCACCTGCTTTTTCCTTTCTGAAGGTTTTAGTTAGAGCATTATTGTGCCACTAGACATAGGTATAGTTATATTGAATAATGGTTTTATTTGCAATTGAACTGCAATTAGCACATCAGGAGGAACTTGATATAAGGAATCTAGGAAAGAACAATAAGGAACCCAGAAAAGGCTCTGTAGGTGAGTCAGTCTGCATGGTTAGTTTGTTTCTGGAATAAATCATATTTGGGGTTTGTACACCCAACCATTACTGAGGCAATACCTTCATTAAGTGAAAAAGAAAGAAGAAATGTGTGTTTTCACAAAGTGAAACCTCTTCTCTATTACCAGTCTGATGCTTTTCCCACACATCCTCACAGAAATACTATTTTTTTTCCATGCTCTACTTCTCCTACTTCCTTATGCAAATCCTAGCAAGATCTCTGCCACAGAAAGCCTTTCCCGTTTTCACTAGAAAAAAGGCTAATTTCAGGGTATATTGTAGAATGTCCTCATTGCTGATAAATGTGTTGACTGAAGCCACAGCCACTTACAAAATGTCCTCTGTGATCTTGAAAAATTTTGAGTCTTTGCTCTGTTTCATGTTCTTGTTCATGTTGCACCTAAATGCAGTTGGCAGGCTCTTTGGCACAGATGGTATTTGTATTGATATTGGTTAAGACAGTTTTTCAAAAGCGTGCATTTGCAGGAGTTGGAACTTTTTCCCAGTGAAAGGTGCTTAGAAAAAGGGTAGCTTCTAGGAAGGTGACACTTGTTGCCCAAAGATGAGATCCAAAACTGAGTGTGAAGCTGAGAAAATTGGAACAAGATGAGGGAAATATGCTTCCAGTGACAGCTATGGGAGTCTTCCCATGAGACTCACTCTGGCTCATGTGCCCATTGTGACTTATGGATGTGTTGAGATGAATTTGTAAGACTGGCTGAAGGATAATCTCCAGTAGCTATAATTTGGGTTTGTTTTGTTTCTACATGTGAAGTAGGGGGGCTTTTCCAGCCACTTGAGAAGAACAGAAAATCCCTCCATCAGCATTAGCTGAAGAGCATGATAATAGCACGAGATTTATGGAGCACTGGAAATAGCTTTCCACCAGTCACCACTCCTGGTCCCACACCCCTCCAGGAGCCAACAACAACACATTTGTTCCAAGTGGTCTCAGTGGCTGGGTGGCATGAGCAGGAGTTTTTGTGCCCTGACTGCTGCCATTACTAGTGCTGTTCACTTAACACCCCTGATTTTTCTAACCAGTGTTGGACCTAATTTCCTCAGGCAGCTTAGCGAGACTTGGAAAGCAGGGGAGCTGATGGTAAGAAGGAACCAAATGTGCAGCTGGGTTGGCTTGGCATGTTTTTACTGCTTATCAAAAAAAAATCTGTGGAGGAAGGGGTTGGAGAAAATTCTATGTCCTATTGTCCAGCAAGGAGAATGAAGTGGTGGAGTCCTTGGGGCTTCTGCACTCAGTCCTAAAGGTTTTCTGAATTGGATGCAATTGCTTTATATAAAATTTTACCCAGCATTTCTGTATCGGGCAATACAAACCCAGTGCTGTAATACAAGCCACCTGCCTTTGTTGTGACGAGGGTAGTTTTTAAAATGCAAACAAAATCCCCTAGCTATCAGCAGTATGGATGTTCCTCTGAGGTTTGCTTTTTTGGGAAGGTTTTTTGGTTGGCTTGTTTTGGTTTTTAATTCTGAAAAACAATATGAAAATATTTTGTTTTTAAATAAGCTTATTTTGAGATTTCATCCAAATAGCTCATCTAATGCTTCTCATTCCTGTTTAAAGGCTAGCTCCAGATGCAGGATGTGCCTGAATAGGACCACAGATTTGGAAAAAATACGCTGAGCTTTGTGAGGTCTAAATATATCAAGAAGCAGGACAATTCAAAGGTGCAGGTTCTGATGTAATTTCTTAACCACACACATATGATTCGACTACTGAGTCACTGACTTAATATCATGTGGGTGAAGTCTGCTGTCGTACTTTAAACTCTCATGCCACTTGGAGCTGCAGTGTCCTGAAGAGGAATTTTGTTGTGTTTCATGTGGTGTAAGCATTGTCCTAAGCAGCAACCATCACTGCATTCCAACAGCAGGGAATTAAAGAGGTGGAGAAGATGACTAAAAAATGTGTCCAACACAGAGAAAAATATAAATGTTCTCATTGCAGGAATAAGCATATTTCTTCTGAGTTTATAAAATCAGTGTATTTTTAGCTTAAAAAATTTTGCTGGGCATTGCAGAAGGGAGAGTGAGTATGAGAGTGTTGCAAAAGGTCTTTGTCTTTGGAGTCAAAATCTTGTATTTAATTATTTTGAAAGTTGGAAGCTGGGTTTTAAGCAATGTGAAATTAGAAGGATGTGAGCATGGGCTGAGTAGGCTGGCTGTGGCCTAAGTTATGGAAAAAACAGGCAGCCACATTGTCCATTGCTCGGAATTTGAGTCCTATTTTCATATGGAGTTCCAGATTCTGTCTATGACAGTAATCTTGCCTAGAAATAACAAATACTTTGACTACAGTTACTGTGGGAGACCATAGATAAAAGAATTCTTTGCCTGGAGTTACAAGACGGATGAGATAGAAGCAGAGGGATGGAGAAAGGGGCATAGGCAAAGGGAATGGCTTACTGTTGCCTTGATACTTACAGCAGCCTTTCCTTTTGCTGAACAGGAGATATAATTTAATAATAATTGGTAACATACTGTTGATGTGCTTGATCTCAGACTCTTCAGGGTTGAATTTCTGCGTCAGATGTATATGTTTACATGCTTCTTTCCACTATAACATTTGGGTTTATAAACCCAGCATGCTTTTATGTGCATATATAAATAATCTGTGTTAAAACACAGATGCAGACACTATATGGATAAAAATTATAAGCAGACTCTATCTGGAGACAGCCAGAAGAGACAGTGGTAATGGGGAGTGTTTGGATTGCTTGCTATGGTGATGTAAAATAAATTTCTGCTGATTGATACTGTTGGGATAGGACAAGAGGTGACAGCTTTAAAATGAAAGAGGGTAGGTTTAGATTAGCTATTAGGAAGAAATTCTTTCCTTTGAGGATGGTCAGACCCTGGCACCAGGTTGCCCAGAGAAGCTGTGGATACCCCACCCCTGGCCATCTTCCAGGCCAGGCTGGATGAAGCTCTGAGCAGCCTGGTTTAGTGAAAGGTCTCCCTGCCGCTGTTGGGAGGTTGGAACTAGGTGATCTTTAAGGTCTCTTCCAGCCCAACCCATTCTATGTTCTGCCACAATCTAGCCATTACTGTAGACAGCTGTTTTAGTAGGGTGTCAGAGGGAGTATGGATGGGGCTCTATATGAGATGGCAGACAGGTGTGTTGGTGCATTTTGGTGAAAGTCTCCATTTGGATATGTACATATGCCTAAGCTGAGCTTACCTTCCTGAAGGCATGAGGCTTGTCCCTGCAGTACCTCTCTGATGTTGTTTATATCTGAGGCTGGAACCTGGTCTTCCTTCCCCTCCCTCTGAGGTGCAGGATCTCCTGGCTCCCTAGCACCCTCTCCATACTCACCCTCAGTCTGTGTCTTCACACATGCAGCCATCCTCACCAGAGCACCCTGCTGGGGAAGGAAGGAGTGAGAATGGAGAGCAGGCAAGATGGCACAAGCATTGCTTCTGTCACCAGTCAGAAGGCAGCCTTGCTCCTGAGAGCTGGCAGCACCACAGCAAAGCAAAGCTCAGCGCAAGTCTCCAGTGAAATCGTTGGAAAAGCAGATGGTGACATCTTTTCTTTCTGCAAGCTGTGAATGGCGCTGGTGATCCAGCATGCTGAGCGGGCGATTCTGAAAATGCAGGAAAAGGGAAAGCATTTGGTTCCACTATAAGTAGTGTATCTATGTTTTAAATTAAGGCTTATTTTTTAAAACCTTTATTTTTGAAATTAAGTGAGTTCACATGCTGTGTTAAACGTTTCCTTAGCTTACATGCACTACAATATAGGAGCTTCTCTCCCTAGCATGGGGACAGTGTCAGGACAAATGTTCATATGGGGAGAAAAGCCTTCAGGTACCATGGTAATGTGGTCTTCCAGACAGTGCCATTGAAGCTGTCAAACTGCTTTGCTGCTGGTGGCCTTTTTCTCATCTAGCTGTTCTCTGGGTCATTTCCCTATCATCACTTTGTTGGTCTGCTGTAAAGCTAGAGACCATCCTGCTTTGTATCCATCTCCTGTTAGTGTAAGGAGGGGCAGGCTGAAGAGCATTGAGATTACAGAATTAGGCATCCCATGCAAGCCTCTTATTCACAATGACAGCTTTGACATCAGAAGAGAGACACAGCCAGTGCCACCTTTGAAAAAGGATTAGGCATGGCTTATTAGTCTCTTGCCTTTTCTGACTTCTTTTGGAAAAAATTTTTCTACCAACACAGCTGTCATTGATCACAGATGGGGCCCACACAGGGAGAAGTGTGTCTGGTTTGTGACTGGGAGCTCTCTGCTGTAAGCCTGAAGTGGGGGAAAAAGTGTTGTCTATGAAGTGAAGAAGCGTTGTCTTCTCCAAACAAGTCCTCAGCATTTGCTGCCTTGCCAAGAGTGGATCCTATCCTGAAGTGCTATCCTTTGGTTGCAATGCCTTTCTGATCACTGTGAGCCGCAAGGTTGCCCACTGCTCTCCCTGGGCTTTCTGAAGCAGCAAGTTTTGTGATTCCTGACTTCTGTTTGGTCATGTACAAAAGAACCTCTGTGCTGGCTGTGGGAGAGATGCATGTTTTATTTGCAGGTAGAATTGGAATCATGTTTACAGGCTGTGGAATCTGATGAGGTTGCTCTTGAGCAAGGCTATGGTACTATATAGACTTTCTAACATTGTATTATGTAGAACTGTGTGAATGCCAAAACAGGAGCATGTAGTTGGATGGGAGGAGAAAGGACAGGAAGGACATACATGCCCCTAAATCACATTTATAAATGTGAGAAGGTTCAAGCAGGCAGCTGTTGCTGCTTGAGACTTGCACAGCTGTGGAAGCATGCTGCCTGGCCCATAGGCACACTAGCATGGGTACAGGTTCAAATGCTGCCAGCTGTCCCATAGTCTGCCATTGACCAAGCCACAGAATTTGCATTTCAAATCTGGATTGTGCCACACCTTTCTCTTCTGCTACTAAATACAGGCAGTTGCTGCATGAACTCTACCCACAGGAAGGAGAGATGGGGCTTGTATGTCCTTCTCCATTGTTGCCAGCACCCTCCATAGTGTGCAATTGCTTGATCTCTGCAGAAATGCAAATCAGAAGGAGTAAAATTAATTAAGAAAGTAGAATATTGCTACCAGTATGACCAAAATCTAAAGTCTGATATTCTGCTAAAATTAGCTTTTAACCGGCTTCTTAATGACCAGTTCATATACCCGGTTTTAAATAATTTTAGACCTCTACATAGTCCTCCTCAAAATGACAGTTAGCTCTTGACAAAGTTTTGATCTGCCAGCTCATTGCTGCCTTAGGGATTCCTGATTCACCATGTTCTGGGGTTTTTTTGCTGGAGTGTCAGTGGGCTAAGATAACCACGCTGTGCTGCACAGCTAGAAATGAGGTTGTCCAAGGTGGCGGGAATGGCCTGTAAAATCTGCCTGTGCAACCTGGGGCTGCTTATACAATCAGTGATATTGAATGAAGAGCATGGTGGAGCTCCATGAGCTCAATCTGCCTGAAGTCCAGCCATTGCACAGTGGTTCAGTGCAGTACTCAAAGTAAAATACAGCTTGAGTAAGGCTACTAAAATTAATTTTTAAATTTTGAAATGTTATCATAATTTTGGCCATAGCTCTGGAAAATTAAGGGTTTTTTACTAAAACAGAGCATTGCACTGTGGGAAACAGCATTAACTGAACCTTGATGCCATGAGGGTCTCAGGAAGAAAGATTGCCTTCAAGACTGCTGCTGCTATGGTGCTGTATCCGGCCTTTGCTTTCTTTGGGCTCTGCAGTACAAATGCTAGAGCAAATGCTACAAGATCTGAGAGGAAACTTAAGCCATGAAAAGTCCAGGTTTTGGTCTAAAATAAAACTAATTTAAGCTGATAGATGGCTCCTTTACTTAGTCTCCTGACAAACCCTTGGCAAACATAATAATCACAATTACAGAATCCTTGTAAAAAGGATTAATCCATCCAGTAGGCTTTTGGCTATTGAGTATACTCTTTCAAATTACCAAACGGATAGTCTCTCAACACAGTTGTAACTGTGAAAAGGCTGGTTTTGGTCCTGGTGAGCTGCTTCAGCATCCCTCACTTGGGCAAGTTTTGGTGAAATCAAATTCACCTTCTAAAGCATGTGTTTACTGTGGTACAAAAGATGGGAGTGCTCACTTGGAATTCAGACTATATAGAATGAAAAGTCACTGGCATATTAAAGAATATTTCAGCTAAGATAGAGGGGGAAAGAGTCATTAAATGCACTATAAAACTAGCAATTCTGGAACTGTAATTCTTCCTCGCTAAAAAACTGTAAAACCTGTTTTATAGGTCAAATATTGTCCGGTAATATTTGTTTCTTAATTAGGTAGGCAAATGATCGAATTTATATGTAATTAGGAAGAGACTGGTGATAAATGCTTTCAGATAGAACAGAGCAGCATTCTGGTGCTCTGGAATGCTTCCTTATTGTTAATTAAAATTAATCTGTTGTAGCTTGGTTATTTGAAAAAAAAAAAAATCTATTATTTTTCCTCAGTGTATTAGACTGAAGTCTGACTTCTGAGACTCTTTAATTAACATTTAAGAGCCAACTTCTTCAAATATTTTTTTCAATAGAGACTGAACCTGTATTTTGTATAGATCACAGATGCCCCATAACTTTAATAAAGGTTCCATTTTTCTGGACAGATAGCTCTTACTCTATTTCAAATTATCCCATTTTCTGGACAATAGACACCTTTATGGATCCAGCTATTAGCAAAATGTACTCATCTGCCCTGAAGCTAGACTCCCATTCTGCAGACCAAAGCTTAGAAAAGTCTGTCATTTTTCTCCCTTTCATAAAGGCATGGTTTAAATTACTTGTTTTCTAAATCTTATTGGTAGACCTCAGAAGTATTTTTTTTTCTTGTATGTAACTCTGAGAATTGGACTCTATTGTCCTTGAGGGTTCCTTCCAACTCAGCTGTGATTCTGTGAGATTCTGTGATTCCTGTGAGGAAAGGCCAGAGAATTGGGTTTGTTGAGCCTGAAGAGTAGGAGTGACCTAACTGCAAGCATCCTGTACCTGAAGGGAGCCTGTGAGAAAGATGGGGAGGGACTATTTGCAAGAGCATACAGTGACAGGACAAGGGGGATCGGTTTGAAACTGAGAGTAGCCTTAGATTAGCTATTACAAAAAAAATCTTTACTATGAAAGTCGATAGACACTGGAACAGGTTGCCCGGAGAAATTGTGGACACCTCATCCCTGGAAGTTGCCCCAAGACCAGGGTTGCATGGGACTTTGAGGAACCTGATCTAGTGGAAGGTATTCCCTGCCATGGCAGGACGGTTGAAACTACATCAGCTTTGAAGTTCATTTCAACACATTCCATTCTGGGATTCTATGATTCTGTGATTGTGTGGGGCAGGGGAGAATAACATGGATTAAGCAAAAGAATTTATCACCTGGGTCAGAAACAAGTATCTCTATAATTTAAGACATGTTCAAAATATCTTAAGATTTTTTTTCTCAGGTATGTCACTTTTCTTTTGAAAGGGAAAAAGGGAGCTTTTCTTTTGAAAGTTAAGCCACATATTTGGTACCTTACATGGCTTTAGTCTGTCAGCTTCAAGCACTATTTCCCAAGAGGTCTTGGCCCAGGTTGCCAGAAGAGTGGGACTGCCTTAGAGCTGAATTACTGGAATATTTTATGTAAAAAATTTTCCCCCTCAAATAATCTCATGCAGCAGTTTGTGTTGTCTGAAAACAGACCAAGTAAAATTTTGGTCTTGGTATCTCCCACAGAGCTGTCAAAATACAGGTAATTTTTGAGATGCAAATAATATTGTGCAATACTGTGTCTTTTTCTTAAAAATGAAATTAAAAGATATTGTGAGACTCCTGGAATTACTTGTATAAGCTGCTGCTCCTATATTTGGGACTCTGCTATCTGACATCCCTTCATGTAGGTACATGCTAATACGTGGATCTCAATGTTGTTGATAATTTAAAAACTAAATTTTGTACCTGAGACATTGAGTCTCTCTGTCTTCATGTTACTGGACTGTGCCTCAGAAATGCACTACTAATATGAGTATTGTGTTGCAAAACACGCAGTAACAAACTGCATTTAGCTTAAAAACCTGGCAGTGGAGAGGCCCTCACCATCTGCAAAAGCAAGGTGCGAGGAAAAACAATTTCCAAGCAAGGAGGAACCATCCACAAGGAACCCGAGGTGTCAGCAGGCCTCCATCACTCCCCTGCCCCACTTTTCCCCATCCTTGGGAGTGCCAGACTTGGGAGGACAGTTCTCACCCTGGTATTGCAGGCTGAGAAAATAAATTTCAATTCCAACTTCAGCATGTGGGCCCTTGCAGCTGCCAAACCAGTAAGAGTGTGAGGTGGGTGGGTGAGTAGTTAAAGGTGTTGCTTCTGATCCAGCAAAGTCCTGTGTGCTTTCTGCCAGCAATAACAGGATGGATTGCTGTAAATTACTTTTCAGGTTTAGTTTATATTGTTCATGGTATAACCAGCCAAAACAACAGATGCTATGAATCTCTGAACTGTAGAAGAGCACAGAGAGACATGCAGAGAGAAAACTGTGAGAAGAATAATGAATTCTTATTTTTCCACTGAGTGTTTGCTCCTGGGAAGAAAAGAAAAGCCAAGAAGAGCATACACAGAATGTGGTATGGTTAGCCCAGTCCTACCACAAGCTACTTGGTTTTCAAAATTTCCTTCTGAGACTGTTTTGTTGAAAGCCCCTGTTCACATGACTCATTCATTAGGCTGTGAAGCTCTGGAGTCCATTTTGCTCTTGCCACTCTAAGCATTGGGTGAGATGTTGGGAACTGATTTTTTTTTTTTTTTTCTTTTTTCTTTTTTCTTTTTTTTTTTTTACCCTACTCTTATGTGACTAAAATTCTTATGTTTATGGAATCAGCCTTAGGGCTGTGAAGTATCATAGAAAAATTACTTCTTTATAGTGCCTGTGTTTGAGAAACTGTTTTAGCTGCAGCTGAGGCACCACGGCGGTCTACACATGCTGTCTTCACACCATATGGCACAGGGGGCAGGAATGGAACCAATATATTTCAGTCCACATTGTGCAAACCCCCCCTGCCCCTCTTGCACTTGGAGCCAGCCTTGGTTTCTGTGCTCTGCTTTCTGGGGTCTTGTACAAGACACAAGGAGCCAGCAGGGCTGATTGAGCTGATGGTTTCACGGGCCCTTCAGCAGCCATTGGTTCTCCTGCAGTTTGCTCTGCCACAAGAACATTTGGGGCAGCAGGAGGTAAATGTGTAATCTGAGGATAAGAGGCATGCTGCTCCTGCCCCAGCTGGCAAAGTGCCAGTGTTTCAGGTCTGGGAATGTGCTGGGATTTGTACTCACCCTGGGAAAGGAAGGGAGGAAGGCAAAAGAGGGAAAGAAAAGTGTGTACTGTCTTAGATCTCACTCAGCAAATAAATATTTTTCTTTTTAACTATTTGAATAGATGTTGGTTGCCAAGGACAGAAACCATATGGAGGAAGGAACAGTTAAGGGAACAGGCACAGCTTAGTTCTGTGCTTTCCAAAGCCACTGGAATTTAGATGATCAGGTCATTCAGTCATACATGATGTTAATATGTGAGGAAGTAAGATCACATGAACGCCTTCACAGAGAGAACTTCTGTTCTGCTCTCTGTGCAGCTACAATGGTTGCACCAAGAAAGGTGTTTTGGGGGCAAACTGGCTTCTGTGCTCTTTAAGATAGGTCCCTACTTGTTATCAAGAGTACTCAGAAATGTACTTAAATCTTGTGACTCCACCTTTAAATCAATAAATACTTTTAATAACTGCAGGGAAAATAACAGCTCCCCCAGGAGGTATGAAGAGAGCCCCATCCCAGAATACTTTATAGTCTGCTGTTGACTGAAGGCACAGTTTGAGGTTGTGAGCAGCCACAGAAGCTGCACTTAAGATTGCTTACCTCCTGGGGTAAGTGCTGTATCTGCTGGATCATGAGATGTAGAAGAGCAGTGATCACAGGAGGGAACCACAGACACTTTCACCTCCTAACTTCTCCTCATTGATATCAGAATACATTAGGAATTCCGTTCGGATTTGTTTGTTTGTTTGTTATATGTGGAAGAATGTGCAGAGTAAAGTGTATCTACAGTCTTTTAAATGTGTTTTTATTGTGTGGTTAACTCATCTTACATGTAGGAGAGGTGTGTGGTTAAGTTTTGAGTCTGGGTAGTTTCATCCAGGCAATGACCTGCATGCTGCTATGAGAAACCCTGTAACAAAGCTGGATTGCCTCAGAAGATTTACTGGGGAAACATTTAGTGTCTCCTGGGAGAAGCAGCAGATAGGTAGGGTTTTGAAGGTTTACATTATGAATATACATAATCATCTACAGCAAAGTGATTTGAATCTTGGAAAGCTGTTTCTTTTGTAAATTTAGCTCTGATTCCACTAGTAGGAATCCTAACAGCTGCTATTTTGTCAGCAAAAAGCTGTAAGAGACAGCAATTATTCCCTGTCATGCAGAACACTATAGCTATTCAGTATCTTAAATGCAGCAAGTGTGCAAGACCTACCCAGCCCCAAAACCTCGCAGGTTATGTTCATAAGGTGTGTTCAGTCTATTTTGTGTAAGACACTTACATGGGGGAAAGGTTAAAAGAGATATCAAGTACACAGGAAGGACCTGTGGGCATTTATCACTTGTTATTATGCCAATAGGATTAGCATCTAATCTAATGTAATTCTGAGAATTTTTTTCCAGAGCTATAAAGTTGGCAGGAGCTAGGATGAAAAGGAAATTATTTTCAAAACCTTATTTCCAAAAGCAACAGTACCTTTTTCCCTGTCTTCCCTTTCTATCTTCAGTTCTCAATGTTATCACTACATCTGTCATTCAGAAAAAGGTTTATATTCAGCTACATGATACAAGCACAATTTGGACTCAGTTTTGAAAACTATTAAAAATGCTAGCATTTCACTCTTACTACAAAAGGGAATTTTCATTAGGTGCCCTGTCTTTTGAAAGATGGTAAGAGAAAAGGCTGAAACAATAGCACTGGGAGTTATTCTACTTAACAGTTTTCCCTTACTGTCAGTGCTGAATTGCTAATGGAAAAAAAAAGGTTAGACTGATCACTGCCTGCAATCAGGCAAACCTTGCTGGAGAGTAAGACAACACTTATACCACGAGAGTGGCTAAGAGCAAAGTCAAAAACATAAAGACAACACACACGTAATTCATGTTCATACTACTTAAGTAAAAACCTTTTTTTTCTATTGTAATTTGCTTGAAAACTTTGTTTCAGTGTGTCAATAACTGTGTGTATTGGTAAAACAGCATGACAGCTTTTTAAATGCAGATGAATTTTAAATGCTTAACAATTGTGCTTAAAATCTATTAGTAGCAGAACTGATTCATTTAAGTGAAACCTCCCTGTTTATGGGTTGATATCTAACTTTTATCCTTTTGGCATGGATTTAATATTGGTACAGAGTTACATTTAGGCCTTTTAATCACTTGTATGATACACTTACATAGGGGATATTATCAGTTATATTTTTTGGCTTCTCCAGACCTTTGCAGTGGTAATCTCTGTTTTCTGCCACCCTCACACCCCCTTTTTGACAATATGAATGAAATAACCCCTAGCCTAACTTGAAAGAAAGAAAGTCAAGACTGGAAACAGTGGCAGTGAAGGTACTGCTGATGTGTGCCTGGATCTGGGTGAATTTCTATCACAGAATCAGGAGTTTGTCTTTGGGCATCCTGTGTTTTCAAAGCCCAGGCTGAGGTGCACAGAGCTCTGGCTCCTCTGTCCGGCTGACTGACTTGCCAGGCTGCAACCTGCCAAAAAACACAGACCCAACGAAGATGAAGAAGCCAAACTGGTACACATATATTATCAATACTCAAACAGATAAAATACAGGGGGTTGGTTGGTTGGTTTTTACCTAGTTTCATTTTTCTTCTCAAAGGTTCGTCATCGGTGGTGTGAACTTGTCATTAAACACAAATATGAGCCTGGGTATAGAGACATTGAGAGATTCCTCAGAGAGGATCAGGTAAGTTACATTTAACTAGCATTTTAAGAACAATCAACCTTTTAACATCCTTATGCTGAGATTAAAGAAATATTTTAATATATTTTCTTGCTGCAGTTTGTAAAAAACTTTGATGTATATTCATTTTTTCTTCTTTGATCCCCAAAACATTGTAGTTTAAGGAAGCCAACTAGGGTAGGGGTATTCAACACCACCTAAACATGCTAATCTTCTGTCAAATGGTGAAATAGGATAGAATTCCTCCTCTCCTTGCATTTATGCAAGCCAGAGGTATTAGTGATGCTAGGAAGATACTTCTCAGCAGGTTCCTTTTGCAGAATGAGGAAAGCAAGTGTGGCTGTGAATGTCAATGCAGGTATGAGGTAGGTGCAAAGCAGTCAGTGCTGTGGTAACCTCTGTTTTGAAGATGACAGCCAGAAGTAGTATAGTGCAACAGTGTACGTCTAGGGAATGCTAGCCTCTCCATAGGTAGGGACACGCATGGGTAGGGAGAGGATTGTGAAGGCCTTAAAAGGCTGTACATACATGATTTCCTTACTATGGCCTTTTTATTTAGGCCATTCTGAACTTAGAATTGTACCTCTGCCTTGTTCTTTTCTATTTCACTTTTATTTATATATTTATATCTAATATACAAACAACAATATATAATTTATTTATATATATTATAGATATTAAATTATCTATTATAGATTAGATCATATATAATATGTGTTTTTATATATAGCATAATGTTATATATTCCATATTCCGTATTTATATTATATTATATTATATTATATTATATTATATTATATTATATATATTTTTTATATGTGTGGTCATTTATTTATTTATTTATTTATTCACTGTGAACCCTATAAAATCGAGACATTCACATGCCTAGGATGAATTTTAAATATTTAAGTGCATGTTAAAAAATAAAAAATGGTTAAGATATGTCAAAACTTAGGCAAGATATTACTGTCTTTACCTTTTTTGCTGAGAATGAGCAAACCTATTTACAGCCAATGAGGATTTTGTGCTTTCAGGCAAAACAGCACAATTGAATTATTGCAGTTTGTCATGCTTTGTTCTAGCTTGGAAGTATACGTCCTATTTATATCTCAGCCAATGAACAGGCCCCAGAGCTCTTAGCAAGCTCTGTTTTGAAACAAAAACAAAACAAAAAGACATAACATTATTTCATAAGGAGTTACATATATTGTGGATTTTTGTGTTCTCTGAAAGGATGGAGATAACCACCAGCAGAACCTGGAGCTACAGGGTTTGGGAAATCCTTGAGTTGATAAAACCATACAGAATTGCATTATGTTTGGAATAGATATTATGCCAAATAAAGACATTTTCTGCAGTGTAGGGATATAATTTTTGCAACTTTTTAATGTAATCTTCATTTCATTTACTTCAGCAGTGCATACACTTAATGGCACAAGCAGCTTCTGGTGTGGTTACTGCTTAAAGCAGTTGTATGTCCATACTGATCATGTAACATGGCTTTTTTAAAAGTCTGTGAAAAAATGCAAATTGACTATTTAAATCCTTTGAAATCCTACAAAACACCAGTGTGTTTACTGCATGTTAATGTTTAGGCCTAGGGGAGAATTGGTAATGCTGGGTAGGGAAGGTAGTTCCTATAGTAAGAAAATTTCACCATTTTAAAAATTCTCAATGAGAACAACTGAAGCCCAGCTCCAAAGCCACTTGTGTGGCTGCCAGACCTTGGTGCCACTGCAAACCTGTTTTGGTTCTCTTGGTGTCAGAGCATGCTTAGGGAATTGGCAAGGAGTCGGCAGGTTTCTGCCATTCTGAGATTTTCTTCTTTTACTTCAGTCATTGTTTAACTTTAAATTTCTCTTCTGGCTGAAGGGCTTTTTCAGGCTTACCAGCCAATGCTAGAAGTTGCAAGGAATAGCATTAAAATTTGTATTTTCTCAATGCTATGCAAATTTTTCCACTCTTGCAAGTGTCCAAACAATAACTGTAAAAGCATGCCAAGCTACTAGTATTTTGTCACATGTGTAATCCTATTTTGGTAAGTTCAGTTTAACATTTGCTGAATTCCTGTAATTAGCTGAAAAAATGTATCATTGGGGGGAAAAAAAGGACAATCTGCAATATGTTTCCTGTTAAGTTGGCCAGAGCTTTGTTGGCAGTGGTCAAAGGGGCCCAGATCTTCCTACAGGAGACCCATTACCTTTTTTTATAGCTGCTATGTCCAGACTAAATAGTTAGGAAAAAGCCTGCCTTCATACCCAACCAGATTTCATGCATGTTAAGCTGTATCTCTCATAAAAAGGGAGTGAAACACAGACCTGACCATACGCAATTGATGTCCAGTAACAGAATTACCAAATGGGAATTTGGAAGAGTGGAGTACTTCAGCCTTTTTTCATGGATGTGTGGGTAAACATGACAGTTGGAAAGAAAATGTATATCCTGTTGAAGGAAGGAGAACCTTTCTTCTTAAGGGACATTTGGAAAAAAATCAGGTAGTGGGTAAAAGAAAACAGTATTCAACTTGAAAAGTGGTAAGGAAAGGTTTTCTTGTCATGCTATAGCACAGAACTCTTATATTAAAAATCTGGTTTTACACGGTCAACACAGCATATAGACAATCATCCTTAGGCTAAAGAGACACAGAAAAAATTAGTTCTTCTGAGGGGAGAACAGGCGTTAGAGAGTAAATGGCATTTTCTGTGGTTTGGATTGTCTATTTTGTTTCATTTTTAGTTTAAATGGATACTAGGAGACCAGTGACAAAAAACCAGCTAGTTAGTTATTACTGGCGGTAGGATGTGTGTTGTGTTCCTCTTTCAGGCTATGGGTGTGTATCTCTATGGTGAATTAATGGTGAATGAAGATGCAAAACAACAAGAACTTGCACGGAAGTGTTTTGCTGCAGCACAAGAACATATGGATCCATCCTCAGCCAAAGTGGTGGCAGAGATGTTATTCTGAAAAGGTGATTCTTCATTTTAATCCTAACACTTTGATTTCGCTTCATATAAAAAGGATATGCAGAGCTCACTGAATGTGGTAAACTTTGGCATACCATACCGTTTGTGGCTACTTAGGCTGAGAAATAACTCTTGTTACGTATCTTGTTGGCTTGGTTTTTTTTCTTTTTCTTAAGCCCAGCTGCGGGAGCAGTGAGTTACGTACACGTAGGCATAGCTGGAGAACGTGGAGAATGGCTTTGTTGTAAAGGACTGTACAAGAGGCAACTGTAAGTCCAAATGGCCAGAGAAGGCCAGGCACTGCATACAGTTGTTTCCCATTCTGTATTCTTAACTCTGCTTACAAAAATTTCAATTGTGCAAGGAGTGCTTCTCTTTAATAGAGCTGCATGTTTACTTGGCAGGCAGCACAGTCTTTGAAAAGAGCCTGATTCCATAGTGGAAATACGAAACTGTGGACTTGGAAGCAAATAGGAATCATGTGAGAACAAGCTGATAAGTCAAATGTTTTTTTGTTAAGGTTATTGAGGTTTTGAAGTTTGATTATGAGGTAAGAAAAGTAGCCTTAACATGAAGAAGCTTGTTTGTGAAATTATATGTGGAGAATCACCAGAAAAGAAGTAGAATTGCAAAAATATTTATGGAATAAAGATTCCTGTAGGCTATAAATTTGTAAAGATACTTTCCAATTCTCTCTCTGAACAGTTGGATGTAGCCTTACAGTGTCTGCACATGCATGTTTAACATATAACCCACTAAGATTTCTATGAAAGTTTCCTCTACTACAGGATACCTCAGATTTTGGTTAATCATATAACTCATCCAACAGACTGATTGCCTTGGTTGTTCACAAAACTTTACAGCTGATTTGTGGTACCAAGATTCAAGCTTCTAATTTAGCAAAAACATTGTCACCTTACTGCTATGAAGCAAAAATCTTAATTTTCTCCTGTTCTAGCAGTATTTGACTCTGACTTCTTCTTGATTTTGTAGTGCTTTTGCTATGTTTGTATGAAATACAGCTAATGACAGATACTGTGAAGCAAATTTGATTATGAAAAGCCATGTTGTTCTTCTATACAGACGAGAACTGTACCTGCCAAGAAAACTTTTTTGGGAAAGGTGGATCAGACTGTAGAGTGGCAGGGTATCAGTTTTGGGGTAGGAGAGACACCTTTTAAAATAGTCAGAGCTAAAGAGACTTTCTTGTGCACTCCCAATTATCAAGAACTCACAAGGAATTTGAGTTATGTTCAACAGTTCTTAATCTGGTACGTGTTTTCGAGTGTCTGAAGGCCAGAAACATTAAAATCAAAAATTTTACGAGCTTCTGGGGATAAGTGTCTAGCACAGGAAAATTACATGATAATGCAGGTGTTAGCAGTAATCTAGAATTATTCCTTTGACTTTGCAGACAATGGAAGTGTATGGTGAGCTTTAACGTAAAATCTACTGAGTACAATATTCTGTGTGACTACACAGCTTTCTTTTAATGTTATGGCTGTTTGGGTTCCTGGCATGATGATTTGTGAGTTAAGATTAAAATCACATTGCCAGGGATTACCACGCAGCCATGACCACAGCTGCTAGCATGAAACTCACTATTGATGGTCTGATGTCTGCACAGCGCGGAATCCTCTCCATCTATCAAACAAACAAACAAACAAACCACACACACACACACACCCCCCCGCCCCACACACACACACACACACACAAAAAAAAAAAAAAAAAAAAAAAGAGAGAGAGAGAAACAAACTCCCAGCAGCAGAGCATCACAGAAGAACCTCCTCCAAAAACTATCTCTGCTGAGACTGAGATCTCTGGCGAGGTGCAGAGCTTAGCTGATTGGTGAACAGTGATTGTTTTCCTCTTTGTTCACAGTGGCTAAGTTCTGCACCTGAAGAGATGGGAGAGGAGACTCTCTGCAGGGCAGAGGGTGTTGCTGGCTGAGATCCCTTGCTGCTGAATGGGCAGATTTGCGATGAATGCATGTGTCTGAGGTTCAGTGTGGAAGGGTAAGAGGCAGAGGCAACCTGGGAAGGACTTTCAGTTTTAGTTGAGGATAAACAGTGCTCCTTAAGTTCTCAGTCTGATTGCAAATGTAAGGCATTGCCTCCAGTAATTTGGCTACCATGCTTTCGTAAAGGTCAGAGGAAATAATGTTTGTGACTTTAACCTGAAATTGTCAATAAAGCTTTTGTTTTATAGTCTTCTCTTTAATGGATGCTGTCATGATCTCTCTGCAGTTTTGGCTTAGCACTGTGTGTCGTTTGCAGGAAATGGTGGCAGCTCCAGTCAGAAACAACTTACGGCTGCTGCTGTTGTTCCAGGCTGTTGATGGACCCGTCCTCCGGTGCCTACTGAGCTGATATCAGTTCTGATTTTACACACTGGCTCAGTTCAGCAGGAACAGGAGTCGAGCCCTAGAGCAAAAAAAAAAAAAAAAAAAAAAAAAAAAAAAAAAAAAAAAAAAAAAAAGTCTGCCTTTCCTAAGAGCCTTTGAGAAGTGTTGTTGCTGTTTTCTCTAAAAAAATGAGTCAGTACGCATTATGATACCCTGATGTTAGACACTAAATGGCCTAAGGTGGAAAAGCTACCTCAATACTGTTTAAGAGAACTGTTGGCTAAAGATAAGAAGGTATGTGGATATGCAACACATCACACATATTGCTCTGGTAACTTGTCTCCAACATTATTTTCAGAGTAACCTGCTAATAACCAAGAGAGTTAGTGCTTCCACCATGGATCTTCCCCGTCTTCTTCCAGACCTTGTTGTGGTAGCTCTAGGAAGCTAAAGAGATCATTGTAAACTCTGTAGCTACAGTTACACTCTACTGGTAACCTAAAAAATAACTCAGTTTGGAAAACGGGGGCATTCAAGGATGCACAGATATTCCTTCATTGTTGACAGAGTAATAACTTTAAATGCTGTTTCCATTGCAGGAAAGATCACAGACAACTCTTTTAATAAATCTTCTACTAAATCCCGATGGTACTAGGATTTCATTGACCCTGGACATCAAAGGGAGGATTATGAGACTGCTGAAACAATCAGCTGACAGAAATATTTACCTTTCAGTATTTCTAGAGGCTCACTGTAACTGGGAACACATGCACACAAAATAAACTACACACACATGTGTTGCCCTGGCTTTAGGTAATTTTTTGATGCAAGAATTTCGGGATTTATCCTTGCACTTTGGTAATGCAACAATTCTGGTTTACAGATGCTAAAAATTCTTGATTTGAACAATCTTATTAATTTGGGCGTTCTGAAAATGGATGAACCTATATTCTGTACTTAAAATTGTGGTTTTAACTTTTATGTCATATTTTAAAAACCTCAATATAAGATCAGCAGGGGCTGGAGTGGGGCTTGTAAGATTAGATAGAAGCAGAAATAAACTGTGGAAAGTCACCTGCTATCAGCCTGGTGATGGAATGGGACTGAAGAAAAAATAAAGATCATCAGATGCTCTCTCTATTCTTGTTTAGGTTAAATTTTACCAGAAATGTCAAACCTCCCATTTTCTGAAAGTGTCTTTCATCCCCCTGTGATGCTTCTTTTGCAGTGATAGTCAAGTGTATCTCTTCATTCCTAGTCAATGAACCTCTACATTTTAGAAGACACCTTAATTGTTCCTTTTGGAGAGTAAGAATTTAAATCACAAAAATCTGAACTTATTTCCTTTGTACTCTATTGTTTTATATAAAATCCTCTTGTAAAATAAATATTTCTTTTTTGAAGTACATAGTCTTTCCATTGCACAGTGGTTCAACACTAATTGAAAAACTTGGGAAGAAGAATGACTCCATTTCTGCTTTTGCAACAGGAGAAAAGCACCTGGAACTCATTACTTAAGGGATGTTAATGAGAAAAAAATCAATGGGGTATTCTTTTTTAAAGTTCTGAGGTTCAGAATCTAAAGGAAAAGCCTGCCTCAACAGTGTCTTCAGTACAAAGAGTACAGTTCCTTTTCATGTCACCACATTTTCTGACCTCCCCTTTTGCAGGCATACGGTGTCAAAACCTGAATTAAGGGACACTCAGCAAGTTCTTTCAAATGCAGCACAAATGTCCAAGAAGGCGTTGAGACACCACAATGACTTCTAATGAAGTGACAGTCACAGATGTAGTTATTACAGGATCCCATTCATAACAGAGTTACACTTCACAGTTTTTTTCTGCAAAGGCCAGGAAAGGAAACCAGCTTGCTTTTTGCCTTTTCCATTGTGTAAGGAAAAAAATGCAAAAGTGGATAAGAATCTTGCACAAAATATGCAGAAATTAAATACATTGTAAGCCTCTTCATAGCCAGTACTGTTAAAACTACAGGGCAAGTAAGATATTACATGCTTTTTAAAATAGCACCAAATTTTTCTCCTTTCAAACCAATCTACTTGCCTTTTTTTTAATACTGAGCACAGCAGTAGTTTTTGTTTGCTCAGCTCCTACAGTCTGCCTCAGCAGTATTAACTTGAACGTTTCCCCTCAGTACAACTTCACGACCCATCGTGCATGGTAGCAAATGAGAAAATGAACAAAATAAAACACAAATACCAAAACCCCTAAAAATGGTAAAGAGGTGGCAGTCTTGGCCCTTCATCAGGGCTTATAGGGCCTTTTGTTGCTGATCCAAGCAATTGTGATACAGAGTGAGGCTCCAGATTAAGAAAGCTAAAGGTGGCATTGAAGAGTTACTGTCACCATAACTCATGAGAGAGCATAGGAGACTCACGTATGTATTATTTAGTAGGGTCATTAACATGATATAAACATTACCCTTAGTTTAAAATCCTTCTGATTCATGTAAAAAGCACTGGAAGTGAACCACATAATTATTTACAGAATCACAGAATAAGGTGAGTTGGAAGGGACCCACAAAAGTCATTGAATTCAAGTCCTGGCCCTGCACAGCACCATCCGCAAGAGCACACCATGTGCCTGAGAGCATTGTCTGAACAATTCTTGAATTCTGTCAGGCTGGTGCTGTGACCGCTTCCCTGAGGAGCTGTTCCAGTGCCCAACCACCCTCTGGGAGAAAAACCTTTTTCTAATACCCAATCTAAACCTCCCCTGAAACAGCTTCAGGCCATTCCCTCAGGTCCTGTCACTGTCACCACAGAGCTGAGATCAGTGTCTGATCCTCCTCTTCCTCTCATGAGGAAGTTGTAACTACAATGGGATCTGTCCTCAGTCTCCTCCAGGCTGAACAGACCAAGTGGCCTCAGCTGCTCCTTGTATAGCAAAACCCCCAGCACTGCAGGTGAGGCTGCCCCAGCTCAGAGCAGAGGGGACAATCCCCTCCCTTGCCCGGCTGGCGATGCTGTGCCTGATGCACCCCAGGAAAAAGTTGTCCCTCCTGGCTGCCAGGGCACTGCTGGCTCATGTTCAGCTTGCCAGGACCCCCAGGTGCCTTTCCATGGCACTGCTTTCCAGCATCTCATTCTCCAGTCTGTCCATACATCCAGGGTTGCCCCATCCCAGAAGCAGAATCCAGCACTTTCCCCTGCTGAAATTCATATGGTCGGTGATTGCCCAGACCCCTGATCTGTCAAGGTCTCTTCTGCAGGGCCTCCCTCCCCTCGAGGGAGTCAACATCTCCCAGTTTTGTATCATCTGCAAACCTGCTCAGTATCCCATCCAGTCCTGTGTCCAGGTCATTTATGAAGATGTTGAAGAGCAGAGGGCCGAGGATGGAGCCCTGAAGAACCCCTCCAGTGACAGATTCCCAGTTGGATTCACCCCATTCTCTGTAACCCTTTGTTCCTGACCTGTGACCCAGGTACTCACCCATCCCATGATGTGTTTATCCAGCTGTGGGCTGGACATTAGGTCCAGGAGGATACTGTGAGTGTCAAAAACATTACAGGCTTCCCTTGGTTAGCTGCATAGGTTACCTTGTCATAGAAGGAAACCAGGTTGATAAGCAGGACTTGTGCCTCATGAAGACATGCTGGCTGTGAGTGATGACTGCATTGTCTTTCAGGTGTTTTTCAGTACCCCCAGAGTAAATTTCTCCGTAACTTTACTAGGCACTGAAATGAGACTGACAGGCCTGCAGTTTCCTGGGTCCTCCTTCCCTTCCTGCAAATCAGGACAATGTTTGCCACCTTCCAGTCAGCTGGGACCTCTGGATTCCCAGCACCACTCAAAAAGAGACATTTTTTGTGATTTTATCAGCCAGCTCTTGAAGGATTCTTGAATTAATCTTACCAGGCCTCATAGGTTTGTAGGGATCCAGCTGTAGCAGTGGATCCTGTACATGTAAGTTTTTAATAGGCCCTATCAAAACAAAATGAAAACAAACAAACAAAAAAAACCCCAGAACCACCAATGTTACTGTTCATTTTGTTCACTATTTTCTCTCAAGATGGGTGTTTCTATTTGGGGTTCCTGACAGAAGGAAATTGCAGAATCTAATTGTAGTAAATTAAAGTAAATAGCAAGAAAGTCTATCTCCACACTTCCTGTAACTAAATCATTACAGGAAACCATGTCTTTTCAAACGATACCACTATCTAGGAGATAGACTCAGTCGTCCTCATGGGTCTCTTCTAATTCAGTGTATTCTGCAATTGTGGCTATGACAACACAGGCATCTATATAGGTATGCCTTTGCCCTTAGGTTTCATTTACTTGTTTCATAGGCAGACCCCTCTGAATAAAATACAGCATGTTATAGGAGGGGGGGGGGGGGGGGGGGGGGGGGGGGGTCCCCTTCCCATTCCTAATCAAATCCTTTCCAAACAGTGGTAATTTTACTCTGAATAGCATTAGAAAGCCCAGTGCTGGACTATCTCCCAATTACTTCCATCAGGTCAGCATAGTGATTCTTCTCTGGATGTACCTTTTAGCTCTGAAAATTAATCTCAGATGGAAAATTAAAACTCTATCCATACAGTTATGCAAACATCACCATCTACTTTCTCATGCTGCTTACTGGGTTGCTTTTTCAGAGTAAAAGAACATAACAAGGGAGTGGCCCTGTGAGTCCCTTGGCCCCTCAGTGGGCATGCATTCATTCCTTGCCATACACTTTCTGTTTCAAGTACAGAGTAAAGCACAGCATTTTGCTGACAGCTGTTTTCTGTCTGCAGCTTTGCTGGGAGGCGTTTGCAGCTGCTGCTGTCTCTCTGATTTCTCCTTTAAGAGGGAATTAGCTGTACCCTCTTGCCCATGCCACACACAAAACAGGGAAGGAAAAAGGTCTGGAAACAAAGGTCTGACCAGAAATGCAGCCTGAGCAAGTGAATAAACAAGTTGACATAAGGAGCCTAAGCATTTCTGACATACAAAAAGCACCATGAAAAAGGGTATTATCAAAACAAATCAAAAAAGTTATATGGAGTATTAAACTGTATTATGCAGAGCACTGCAGCCAACCAGTTCATCTCCACAACTGATGAAAGTCTTGAGAACTGGTATTTGTACCGCAGAAAATCCTAGGTGTTTGCAGGCTCCTCTGGATACAGAGGTATGAGGGAGGAAGCCATGATGCTTTTGTAAGAATCAACAAGCAGCTGAGTTACCATGAGCCACTATGTTCCAAAGACTCTATTAGTTTGGGGTTGATTCTTTCCATGCAGAAACTGGACTGTAAATATCTGGAAAATCCACACCTTCCAGGCCCTGGTTCTGCAGGCAAGTGCCAGCTGGCACGTGTGTGTGCTGCAGTAGGTCTCGCTTTCACTACACATGACTTAAGAGTGAGAAGTGGTATATGAAATATCTAAGGCCATTCAAATTTTTACCAGTAACTTAATGATATTTTACTTTAAAAAAAGAAGTAAAACAAATACTGTACTAAGATAAGAGTAACATTTGAAATAAGCCCACATAATAAGCCCACATACTGAGCACAAAACCATACTTTAATTCACTAAAAAACCTATTCCATAATACTAATTCTTAATATTAAAAAAAAAAAAAAAAATCTTGTGGTCCTCTAAAGTTATAAAATATCTGCCTTTGTGCCCTACTGTTCCCAGTATCCATGAGTCATGTCTGATGTCTTCTCGTCACAGTCAAAGATTTCACCAGACACCTAAGGGTGTTTCTCTGTATGGCCTCAACTGCTGATGCTCAGACTAGTCAGGAGAAAAAGATGTGCAAGAAAGAAAAAGGAAGCAACCAAAAACCTGACTTATCTAGAATTTTACAAGTATACTGAGTTTAGGCACATAAAAAAGAATGAACATATACACTGACATGGCTATGTTCCTTTGTTTCTGTGGACACAATATACTGGAAAATATATTTTAAAATCTTACCCTGCTGCCAGGCTGACATTATGTCTGTGAAATATGGCAGCGCTTAAAGAAATTGAGACATTTGCACAGTCCTTGGGAGACTAACTGCATTTATCCGTTTGGCGTGATTTAAACGAAATGCATATTTTCTGCACAAAATTAAGGTCCTGATTCCTGCTGCTTGTATCTGCTTTTCAAGTGAACAGGCATTTGCTCTGTTACTTGAAAGCATGCAGAAATTGAATTTCTGTAAACATTTGCTTTTGCATGATCATTTACACATCAGAAAGCAGAACTTGGTTTTCAACTGACACCACTTCATATTAACACAGTACTCCCAATAGTAATGCCCACAGTACAACCTGTGAAACTTTGGTTTTGCTCGTTGCTCCATTGAAGTTTCATTCCAATTTATTCGGTTTTACCCCTGAAAAGTACTTTACGGTGGTTTTTTTTTTTTTTCCCTAACACAGGGAACCACACTGCACCATCCCTCTCATTCTGCTTTTCACATGCCTCTTCAGCCAACATTTCCCTACACGCAGACTGTATGTCCCTACAGCCATCTTTGTTCCCATCAGTAACATGGTAATATTACCCTGCAAACTGACGTCAATGCTAAAAGCTGGTGTAGCACTGTATTTGTGCATCAAGAGCATTCAGCATCAAAACCACACGTTTATAACATGTAAAAACCAAAAATTATTTCCCCCTTTGTCTTGAAATACAGCTATTAAAGACTGTGCATTTTGGTTATGTTTTAGAGGTGGTGAGGACGCAATGCAGTCAAGAACTCCTCTTTCTGAATGGCTCTTCCTCCTGCTTACTCCCTGTCTGAAGAATCAAGAGCTACAGTCTTTCAGATTGACAAAAGAAAAAGGAATTTATAGGAAAACTATGAAAATGGCATCACAACAGGATGTCACGTGTGACATCTTTTTATATTTTCTTTAAATTCATGTGGATTGCCAGACTCTACAGTGCATTTTGAAGAACTGTCCCAAAGCAGTGTTAACTTTTTAAGTGGTGCACCAGCTGGGCTGTTCAAATGATGATTTCTGAAGCAGATGGGGTACAGCATTGATACCAAAATCTCTTCTTTCATTCTCCTGCAAGTTTGCCAAATCTGAAGAAATCAGGGCAGGGAACAATTGACTTAGATTGCTGTGGGGTTAGACACAGGTTTGGGAGTGAAGGATCACAGCAAAAAAACCCAGAAATCCAGCCCATACTTGGTTTTATATGCAAGTTCTTAAACTTCACTTTATTATGTTTACATAGGTTCAGGGTATTTCATTTTCAAAATAAAAATAACGAAAAATAAAGAGACTGGATCAACCATTTGTGCATTCATCTTGGATTCTGGCAGGGGGGGGGAGGAACAAAAACAAACAAACAAACAAAAAAAAAACCAACAAAAAACCACAAACAAACAAACAAAAAACCCCACAATTCTTCTGCCTGAAGAGTAGGTGAATCTGAGAGCTTTCTCTGCCAATACAATGAGCAGAGCTCGTGAAAGAAAGAGCCTTGATGAAAAATAGTCAACAGCTGTCATCTGAAGACTTTAAATCCCAGTGAAATTATCTTTCCAAAACAGATATTGCTGCTTAATTGCAAGGTTTGGGCTTATATTTGCTCAGTATCCACTCATGGCCTAGGTCAACCCAGTCAGAGAAAGCAGCTACAGCAATTCAGTCTGGCCTGAAAAGTGTGCTGTGCAGCAAATTGCTAAGCACTGGCCATTTGTACTTCAGCAAAGAAGCAAACACACAAGAAAAGAAAGTTGAAACATAATGGTGGGGTTTGCAGTGAACTTGGAGATATTTACTAGTCTATGGAAAAAACATTGGTACTTTTGTCATGTTTCCAGAAAAGATGCTATTGGTCCTCCCTACTAGAAACTCACAAAATGCCTCACAAAGCGAATTCACAGACACGTATCACCAATTTCCATCTTATAAATTAATCCTGTGTCATATTTCAAGGCTTCTCTCCTCTTCCATGGAATCTGATACTGGCTTTTCCCTCTCTGTTTGCAGATATCTGAAGCTGATAAGGAAGTGCAGCACAGCTATAAGATTAAAAGCACTTAAACACTTACTGGTGGTCTCTACAGGGAACAATGGTACAGATAGGAAATCTGTATCACCAGCTATCATTACAAGTTAGTTGGAAATAGAAAAGCTGAAGTCCTATTTTCAGAAAACCTATACATAGTAGAAGTTATGGCATCATTAGTCAAAACAAACAGAAGCTGCTTTCTCATATGTGAAATAATAAGGAAATTTTTAACAGTAGCAGGCAACTGACATATTACATGCACCTGTTTAGGAAGCCTCAAACTCACAAGCTATGAAATAAAATGTTAAGGAGTGAACTGTATATGCTGGATAACTGGCACATGCACATCAGACATCTCAACAGTAATTCACAATGTTTATCAAAAATATGTAACAATGCTTCAATATAGCATTTATGTGTCTGCAAAAGTTCACTAGCCTAAGATATTTTTATTGAAAAGGGTAGAAAAGAGAGTGTAATTTTTTCTGAAGGTCTATTTTTTTATTAAGTGAGTCAATCATCTGACATAGTACAGAAGAGGCTTTTAAAGTAGTAAGGGATGTGAAGTTAGTTAAATATACAGACCTATTAAAGACACTTGCTAGATTTTTTTTCTGCTACTTGTTGATATGGAGGTTAATGGAATGTCATGTATGGAATCATTACTTCCTAATTCTAACAGTATTGAATATAAAAATCACAGCTAAATTTCTACAGAGTTTCAGACATGTTGGGTGTTATCTTTTTCTGTCACTCCCTCTCTTCACACACATGCAAGAATATGGAACTCAAACCAAAGTACCATCCTTGCCTATGAACTATATCACTACAACTCAGCTAGAGCCAGCTGTCATGTTTTTGTTTCAGTGGCTGACAGCAGTCCAATGCTTATCCCTGGGTGGCTCCTGGCAGCTCAGACAACAGTGAGCACGCTCAAGCCGTCAGAAGGATCTTGTGAGGTTTATTCCTTTCCAGCAGCCAGACAGCTTGTTGAAGGAAGATGGCCACTGCCAGCAAGGGAAGTGCCTCTGTGGCATTCACTAGTGAGCAGACCACCTAACAGCAAGTTCCCAGAATAAGCTACTCTCTGCTAGGGCAGCAAACAGAATGTGTACCATGAGCATATATTTTAAATCCAGGCAAGCATTTAAGAAAAAAATTGTACCTCAAGCAAGGAAAACTTGCCAGAGAAGTGGATTTAAGCAGGCCCACATCTGAACACTGCAATGAATTAAGTGCTAGTGGGATGCCTCTAGCACCACAGCATTTAGCTAAAGTGGTTAAACTACTGGTGTTGCCCAACAAAACATGCTGGTTGCTTAAGAAAGGCATTGCAGACATATTCATCAGGAAAGCATAAAAATTCAAACATATGCTCTGTGTGCTCATGGAGGACTCCACCTATAACATTCTAGGTTTTGGCTTTCCAGGCTTGGGTCTAGTAGATAACTGCTTTTCCATGTCAGAAATTATCAGCTTTCTTATATCACAGGAAAAACTGTGTTTTAATGGAGTATGACATTACCCATTCACAAAGAACATTAAGTACTTTATTCTGACATTAGATAATAGAGCAATGAAATGGTGTAAATCTGATTTAATAGTGTTTTGTTTAGTAACTGCAAGTAATTTGTGCTAGATGTTTTATCCTACACTTCTATAATGCTAATGCTTCAGGAATTTTTTTAATTGTATCCCTGCCAAGCCAAACATATACCGCAGATTTCAGCTCACCGAAACAAATATTAACTCGCTCTGTCTATTAACACTTCTTGGCAATTACAATGCTGAGAGTACAGAAACTTAAGCACAAATGCTAGAAGTAACAGATTAAATGATTACTGTTGGTCAGCTAAATTGCAGTGTCTGAAAATATATGACAAAATAAAATAAATTCTGCTTTGTATAGGCACTGTCCTGAGATCTTGATTAAATAAAAGCCACAGAAATTACCTTTTTTCTGCCTGAAGAAAATCCACAGAAACCACCCAGCACCATGCTGCAAAGCTTGCAGAATTCAAAAAGCTCTAACTTAGCAGTCTTAGACTGGAAAGAAGCATAATCAACAAAGAAGTAAAATTTACTATCTGTATTCTTATTCAAAAAATGCCTTGAAGCAGAACAATTTTGAAAAGTTCTCTATGTTCAGTGCCCAGAGCCAGGGTGTGTGATGGAGAGAACACAAGGGAACAACCTACTTGAAGTCTGATTTTGAGACTTGTTGGCTGGTTCAGCAAAAAAGTACAGCCTTGAAGGCTCCAAAGAACATTTCCAGAAACTGGCAATTACAGAGGAGGGGGTGTATACTGGATGGATAATGCAGAAACCACCATATGAGAAATCTTCCATTACTCAGATCTACTAAATTGCTCTGCAGCCTTCCACTGGCAAACTAAAAAAAGTAGCTTCAACATCCCACAAAATCACAGCTTATATCAGTTAGATCATAATTCAAGCGTAGTGAAAGAGTAAGGAAAAATACCAACAATTTATAACATCTGTGCTAAAAAGAGCAAAAAGAATGCCAGTACAGATACATCTCTTTTGAGTTACAGACAGTATCAATTAAGTTTCTTCCTTAGAGCCTCCCCTAATCAAGCAAACCCTCCTTACTATTTAAATCATTCAGTATTCTTAAGAAGCCAAACACAGGAAAACAAGAATGTACCAATTCACTAGTAATTCTGGGGTTTTACTGCCTTCATTGTACATTACCTTCCTGCTTGAATTGATTCATCATAATTTATGAGCATATTGTTAAAGGAAGGTAGAAGAATTTGCATGCATTTTGTCAGTGGAAAAAATAAAAACACTGATAAAGATACTTAAAAATACCTGCCCAAAACTGCCATACACATCTAAATATAATACCCATTTCATTAGCATAATTAATCTGCAAGAATTAGATACTGCAATTCCTTGCTAATATTTCTTCTACATTTGAAATTATATATAGGCACAATATGGAAAAAACACAACCACAGAGCCTCACATTCAACAACCAGATAATACATTTAACAAAAAAACAAACAAACAACCAAACAAAATCATTCTTCCTTTGTGTTAAAATTTTAGATTATTTATCATTCTAAACAGAGCACTCCACATCTGTTTCCACTAGATTAATACCTCTGAGTTTGTGTCCAAAAAATAGTTTCATTTAATCCCATATTTTTCAGCTGTGGCATTCAGGGAACAGAAAACTGGGTTGCTTGATTTTACTTTTTTATATATGTGTGGCTATTAACAATAAAAAATTGCTGTGTATTTCTTTCTGAATTTTCATTTTAATTTTTTTTAAATCAAAAAAGAGAAAACATTTTCTTTGCAGACATATATTATGTGTTTGCTATTTTTTCACTAGCAAATTGACTCACTGGGAACAAAATTGTAAGAAATCAGTTAACAGCGTAACAGAAAATATTTTTCCACTTCTTGCAGCCAAGGGACACTAAGTACACTGTTTCATTTTCCCCTTGCTCAAAAACAAATGCTACATTCAAAAAAGTTTTATTAATTCATGATACAAGATACGTCTTGGATTTTATATGCAAGAATAGTATTCCAAGTAGCATCTTTGAGTAGCGTAGCACAAGCGTTGGCATTAAAGTTAATACAGGAGAGCAAATTACTGAGGAAAGTTAGGATGCTCTGTTACTACTATTCTCTATGCGCATTCTTCTAGTTAAGCTAGAGACAGGTTCACAAAACTTTTTGGGGAAAATACTTTCCTAAGGGTAAAAAACAGAAGCCATTGCTACCTGTCTGTGCTCCTCTCAGGAGACAAAAAACACAAACAAAGAAGTAAGCAAAATGCTGGACAAAAAATGAAGTTGCAACCTTTATAGGAAATCTGTCCCTTCAAACTGGAGAATGTCCTTATGTCTCTGTTTTGCTTGCCCTCCTTTGTCTGAATAATAACGCCATATTTCTTAAATTAATAAATAATAGCATCAGTCATGGCACACTGTTAAGTGGGCTATACTGCATGCAATTTTATACCTGCAGTATCTGTTGACAAAGACCAGTTACTGGTATGGTAGAGGAAAAAACTCTCCTGTGAAAGCTGCAGTACTGAAAACCTCCTCACATCTAGCAAATTTGGGAAGAGTTTCATTGTGGAAACGTTTTCAAAAAGAAGGAAAGAGTTCAGGAAACATCACTCACTGATTTCCTGAGAACACGATGAATCACTTGAGACCATCGTTAGTTTCATAAAAGCAGAAGCACAGAACAAAACATTTTAGTAGCAACTTCTCAATCAAGCATTTGGAAATTACTTGCTTAAAAATCCCCGTATGTGTAATTTGGGAGAAAAACTGATCCTCAGCCAGATAAACAACAAGGAGATGAGTGAACTGCTTCAAATGATGGAGGTCTCTTGTTGCAAAAGGTACTCAGAACAAAATTTTCAAACATCTTTAATATTTACAGTTAGGTTTCAAAAGATTAACATTTCCATACAACAGATTATTTTTCTATAATAACATAACATAACATAACATAACATAACATAACATAACATAACATAACATAACATAGGTGAGGGAATGTAAACAAGCAGCTATAGCTTATCTGCCCTTGGTAACCAGCAGTGCCAGATGTTAATGGAAATCTGATGCTTGGATAAAGATCTGATTTGTTAGTTTCATAAATAGATGACATTAACATTCTAAACTTTAAATGTAAGTTTTTGAAGAAGTTCATTCAGCAGCTTCATAGTCCTTTGGTTTTCTTCTCCACTATGGTTTAATCTGTATGCAGTACGTGTAAGAAGGTTATAAACTTCTTTGCTTGTATCAGTTGTCTCAGTAATCTGAACGGAAACACAAAAAGTTAAATAAGGAAATTATATTGCTAAATACTAAGAATTGTTCAAAATACTTGCAAGAAAACTAGATTATTACCTCACCACTGAATGTGTGAGAACCAGCTTCTGCCCAAGGGATCTCTTTTCAGACATCCCAGTGGAGCCGAGCAACTTCGAGATTGCTGTTTTTGTCTCAAATTTAAGTGAAACAAATCAAGAGGCCCGAAAGTTTTTAAAGGAAACACAAATGGAGAGGCAGTAAAACCATTTGTAAGTCATTGCCGTAGAAAACTAAAAGCACGTGAAGGTTCTGTGTGTATTTGGGGAAACAACTCAATTCTGTAAAGCTTTCAAAAGTGAAAATAAATACCTCCCCCAAAAGATGACAAAAAAACAGGAAAAGCCCCTAAGTTCCAATTTTTGCATATCAGGAGGGACTTGACTCCTCATTATCTGTGTTAAACCCAAAGTTTATGGTGCTAAAAAGAACCACAGCCATGCATCCCAAATCAGTTCCACACCATTCTGCCTTTCATATATTGTCTTTAGTCCTTTTAAAATCACATGGAGAACCTAGCTACACATTAGTGATTACACAGATACAGTCAAAATTAATCAGACTGGTAAACCAACAAACTGGCCTACAAAAGCTCATGACCACGCTGCACTGGGAAATATTCAGAGTTTTGAAAGTTGGTTATATTACTATCTATAAAGAAGCAGAATATTGCCTTTGGTCCTCCTGGAGGGGTTTAAAGTAGCAGGCTAGTACATTACAGCATCACAGCTCAACAGCTGCACTCTCTTCATTAAGAAAAACTAGAAATAGCAGTCTGTGAAAACATATACCTGCCCCCCCAACTTTATCATTACATTCTTATGCTGAGAAGAAAATTGATCACTTGTGAACTTGCACCCTAGGATGTGAGAAATACCTTAACCGTTCTTAAAGAGAAAAATGTTACGTCTTTTTAGTCAGCCAGCTGTTTCACAAAATCAGATGCCTTACACCCTTACACATGCCATATACCCGATACACATCTATACATAAGACCACCCTGCTGCTGAATGGAAAAACTTTTGGAAGTATTGAAACTACACACTGGCTCTACTTGCATGGGGACATGCACTTCTTCAAGAATATGCTTTGATAGTCAGGAATGGATTTCTAACCCTACACTGAGATAGCACTCTTTATCTTAAGAGATACAAAAACATTTTCTAGTTTGCACCAATATACCTGAAGGCTGTCATCACCAACAGGAAGATACTGTGGCAACCTTCCAGCCTTTTACTCCTCTTCATCTTTTTTTACACCCTAAGAGACACTGTCTTAGCTCTTCATTCTCTCTTTCTCTCTCGATTACCACACTCTTTTCTTCACAGGCTTTGCCAACACATCAAGCTTCTGCTAAGACCTAGTAACCAGCTGTTCCACCCAACTGAAAACAGCGAGAAGAGAGTTCCATCATGTCTGCACTAGCTGGATGATTTAGGGAGTGATTTTTATGGGAAAATTAAAATTTTTGCGTGTGCTATCTATACCATGTGTAAATGAACTGTAGGTATCCCTTAACAGCAAGCTATTGCTTCAGCTGTTTCTGCATCTTTATAGTGACAACTATACAGATGTGCCTTGTCAGTGAGATCAAGAAGTGAATGGAAAATATTTTGACTGTAGCTAAAATAGCAGGTTAGTTATGGCTGTTGTAGTCACAGTCTCCTTTAATCCTCTGTTAATGTGTTTTCTTTATTAAGAGACAGAAACTTAAATCAAAAAATAGTAAAATAAGTATGTATATAAGTTAACCTGAAGAAAAAGGAAGAAACGCTTACATGGTAAATACATTCCTGGGCAAGCTTAGGTCCACCAGGCGAAAAGAGCAAAAAGTTGATCAGAAGATGTGTTGTAAGACGATGGTTACAACACTGCCCAATACCCACAACCCTGTGTACAGCAGCCTCCAGGTCTTTGAGAGAAAGGTCTGCACAGCTGAACAGCATCATTAGATGATTGTAGACTGCTTCAGCTTCTACCTGAAGGAAATAATTTCAAAGGATGCAGGCTCAGAGAAGAGTAAACGTCAAATCTATAATATTTTACTTTGGATTTATTCACTAAAAGAAAACTGAACCCTCAGAAAAACAACTCAAACATGAAAAGAGTTTGAGTTGAAACAGCAGGAAAACCAGGGAAGGAAGGGCTGTAACAGATTTCTTTTACACTGATTCACACACACGAAGGTGGACAGAATGGCCTTTTTTTTTCCTTTAGTCTTACAAATTAAGCAGACAGGACATCAAGCCAGGATTCTACCTTTTTAAATAATATAAGGAAATGGAGAAAATTCCTCAGAAGAACATGGCCCAATTTTTGCATTGTGCGAAAAAGAACAAAGGCTCCTCAAGAGCTCATTTCAGTATTGCTGCTGTAAATCAATTACATCCCCATGCAGCCTGACCTCGGCTGATAAAATGTTCTGGTAAGAACGTGCGTATTAACTTCTTCCTGTGTTGTTCGTAACTTATGTTTTTATGTTGTGAGTTAGACAATAAAACCTAACTTTTACTGAGAGGGTAGGAAACAGAAGATTTTGGCAGCTCTAGAAAAAGAACTATAAGCAACCACTGCAAAAAAATCCGAACAATTCTGTTCAATGTATCAAAAATTATCTGAAAAAACTTGTAGACAGAATGCAAATGAGTATCAGCTGGAACAATAGAAAAATACACCATTGTAGACCCAAAGGAAAAGAACACCTATTTCTCAAGGCCATTCACTGGGACAATTTTTTCAGACATTTATCTGATGTTGACCTACCCTTTTAACAATTTCACATAATATAGTCAGAAAGAGCTGCTATTCTTGCATTAAGTCCTGCATGTGATGCACAAATGATACCAGGATCTACAGAAAGGTAACTGGAATTTCTCATGATTCTTTATTTCTCTGTGCATTATAGAAGCCAGAGATTGCAGATGGGAGAGTAGCTGGTCCTGCTCCAAGAGCTCACGTACCCTAAAAATTTCATTCTTAGTGCCAATCACCAGGTTTTGCTCCTTCAATGTTTCAGACCTTAAAGTTATGAAAGGAGTGCAACAAAGGAATAAATACTGAGGAGCAGAATATTTAGTCCTGCACGTATAAGTGAACTCTAGTAAACAGCAAAAATAATATTTTTCTTCTTTAAATAATTTAAACCCTTTTTATTACACTCTGGCTAATATGAAGGCGTTACCTGAAGTACAGAGGAGGAGGACAAAATCCTATGTTATGAGTGCACACCTTTTCACACAAAAATAATGCTGAATGAAAAGTACTCCAGATTGACATCTGTCAGAAGTTCTCATGCCATGTTAATCCTTAACTAGTGAAAGGTGCTGGGTTTGAGGTGAAAACCACTTCATTTGAAAGAGCTGAGAGCTAATCTGCCAAAGGACAAATTAAAAAAAAAAAAAACCTAACTAAAGGCAGAAGCTTTGCATGAAGTGTGGGAATGATTCTGAAGTAGCCTGACCTGTACAAAAAAACCCAAAAAAGTCTCAGCTCAAATACGTAAGAAAAGAATTATAATGAACTGAACTATCAGACCTCTGGGAAAGGATGAGTCACTGTGTGGGTTGTCAGTAGAAAAGATTTTTTGTCTCTAAAGTTTGTCTTATGTTATGACTGAATAACAAACTGATGGAATAGAGGATACACAGGGAGATGATTTAATGTATGGGACAAAGTGATTTCATTCTGTGGAATTAGAATAATATTCCATACATTGACCTGCAACTATTGTAGTGCAATAGTTTCATTCAGTCTTGTTTATTGCTCAAATATTGCCTACTTTCCCAAAGCTGCATTCTAAAAACAACCTTGATTTCTTTACTTCACCATAGCTCTAACTCTGCTCAGCCAACATCCCATCCCCTGCTCCTAGACTACAAGAAATTTAAGAGGAAAAAAATTTGAAAGTGATTGGGATGTGATCCTACATTTGTAGTGCTATCTGGGAAGCAGGAGGGGAAGGAAAGGAAATAAAATATTGCATAATGCACTGTTGTATGTGGACCATTAAATGTAAATTTAAAGCATGATTTTTACTACTGTGGGGTACTGTGCTGCATTTTTAAATCCACTAGAATCCATTTTCAAATTAAGAAAAATTTAAAAGTTGCAGCCTTTCAAATTGAGGCTTCGTAGATCCAATTGCTTGGACTAGTTCAGATTTGCGTTAATAGTTGAAATTAAAGGCTTTCAAGTATTTGCTTGCATACACAGATGCACAGCACTCTTCGTGCAGTACAGTGTGTAAGGTTAGAACACTGCTCCTTCTGTTACCAGCCCCGCATATGGTATTATCACATATTTGTTACAGCATCACATGCCAAGACCTGGAGAGAAATCAGAATAGTTGGGCAAGGTTAGGATTCAAGGCTATATTTGACAAGTGTCTTCACGGTTTCAACTGCTGTGATTTCTCTTATTTCCTTCTCATAAGACACCATAATGCAGACATGCTGAATTCTGCCACACTGTTTTAAAAAATACTTCTTTTTTTTATGATTTAAACACCCTTGTTATCCAAAAGAAAGCCAAGATGGTGCTAATCTGTATCACATAGTTAAAAAGGAGGAAGCAGTTTTTCTGTATGTCTAAAATCAGAAAAAACCCCCGACTTTCAAATTTTCCACTGCAACACAATTCCCAGAGACTTTATAAAGTCAATACCTTCCGTTTTTCTGGTGTGCACTATTTGTTTTACAGCAGTAAGATATAATCAGACTATTGACTGCTTAGTGCTACTTACGTTACCCACCATTGTTTGATTCCTTTGTTGATTTTCATTCTTAGGACAGTAGTAAAATGCCACCAGCCACAGCACAGCATCTGGTTCTACAGCAGCCTTCAGTAATTGTTCTGCTGCAACATCCAGCCACTCTCCAAAACAAGCAACCAAAAACCAGATTTCAAAGAGGTCAGTAAGAGAACTGGAAAACAAAACAGATAAAATTAGGTATTTCTCATTATTTAACATTTTTAATTGCCTTAAATTAACTACAAAAGATGATGACAGTTAACTTTAAAAAAAATCTTTACTCTTCAAAAGGGAATACCTTACTTGCTAATCATACAGCCATGTACTACTTAGTCTATTATCTGAAATCACAGTCAAACGAGATACACCCAGTGCTACTACAGATGAACTTTGACAGTACAACAGACTATCCTTAACAGCAGCTTCTAATAAACTGTGACAAAATACTATGTATGAAAAGATACATAATAAAATTCATCGCTACTGTTTATACTCTTCTGCTGGATTTCCAAAACTTTAAATCATATCTCAAGGATTACACTCTAACATACTGTTGCCTTTCACTTTGTTGCTTTCCAGGGTTATTTTCTGCTTTTTTTTGTAATTCATGAAGTGCATTTTTTGGCAATTCATGAGGAATTACATTTAGATGGACTACACATAAAGTTTTAAAGTATATTTCAAAGTATATCTCCTGAGTGTTAAAACTCATGTCTTCTTAAAGAAGACATTTGAATTTTGAAGGTGTTTACAAAAGGATTATTGGTGTAAGAAAGGACCACCACTCATTTCCACAGTTTCTCATCTGCATTCCTCTAAAGTCAGAGAAGACTTAAAGAAAAGAGATGCAAACTAATGGTAGGTGTCTCAGAAGCAAAAGTTAAATAGCATGGAAGGGCAAACAGAAGGACAGATAGAATAAGAATTAGGAACAATTATTCCTAATAAATTTGGCAAAACTTGAAAGAATTTGATGGTTTTCTTATGTTTTATTCCTGGAGACTCAAAAAGCTGCTGTGCCACCTTTGCAAGGAAACTACAAAAGATCTCAGAAATTGCAGGAGTTGATGTTACCATTATCTTGAAGACTTTCTACCATTACAGTGCCTGTTTTGGAGTCACTTCTCCACTCCCTCTACTGCTTCTGCCAGCTCTGTAGTCGCGCCTATGCTCCACCGTCATTGCCAAAAGTGGCCCTTCACTTTTTGGGGGATTTTCCCCCACAAAATGTCTATAAATTCATCAACTGATTTCTGGTTTAAAATGTCATATAATATTCACTGTTCACTGAGAGTACTACATATAATAATAAATCTCAGCACAGGAGGAATCTGCTGATTAGAAGGACACGGAAAGCACTTTGCTTTCTGTGATTCACATTTGATATAAAATAAAACTCCTGAAAACCAACCTATATAAAAGAGACCTCTAAGAAGCAACAGAATGCACCGTGTAACAGTATTTTTTTCTCATCTGTAAATCTTACTAAGTTGAGAGAACACAGAATCAGGAATAGAGCAATAAAAGAAAACTGAGTATGGTTTCTTCATGGATATTAGTATTTAAAACACATTAGATCCATTTTCTTTCTAACTGGGAGGGGTTTGGTAGAAAACATAATTGTTGTAGGATTCTAAAGGAAGTAAGAATGTATTCTGGCAAGTACAATACAGTTCAAACTAGTGTACTATTTAAAATAAAGGGGAAAAAAGACTATATATAAACCAAGAAAGGGCTGGGCAACAAAAGACGAGCAGACATTCTATTATATGGTTATATTATTGTAATGCATTATGATGGATTATATTTGTTTGTTTGTTTGTTTGTTTGTTCTAAGGTTGTGTTTCTTTAAGAAGTCAGGGTCACACTCCAAGGACAGAAAGGTTTGACATACTTCAGGGATGAACAGGCAAGCACTGAACTGCAGCTCATACAGAAAGTGAGAAGCTACCACTAGACAGCCTGGCCTCAGAGGGAACAACAAAAAGCTTTTTTCTGCCACTCAGCAACAAAAAAAGGCCCCTGTGAGCTAACTGAAACCAAGCACAGTTGCATGTCTCTTTGTTCCAGTACACAGGGGGAAAACTGGGACACAGTGGCTAGACAGCAGCCAGGCACAAAGGGACCTGAGGGTACTGATTAAAGGAAGACTGAAAACAAGCCACTGTGTGCCCAGGTGGCCAAGAAGGCCAATGGCATCCTGGCCTGTATCAGCAACAGCACCAAGGTAGTGACTGTCCCCCTGTACTCGGCACTGGTGAGACCACACTTCCACTGCTTTATCCAGTTCTTCCCTCAGTTTAGGAAGAATATTGAGATGCTGGAGTGAGTCCAGAGAAGCGAGCTGGTGAAGGATCCGGAGAAGAAGTCCTGTGAGGAGCAGCTGAAGGAGCTGGGGGCAAGCCAGGTGGGGCTTGGTCTCTTCTCACAGGCATCAGTGACAGTTCAAGAGGACACAGGCTTAAGCTGCACCAGGGGAGGCTTAGGTTGGACATTAAGAAGGAATTCTTTACAGAAAGAGAAATCAGAAATTGGAACGGGCTGGCCAGGGAGGTGGTGGAGTCACTGTCCCTGAAGATGTTTAAAAGACTGGATGTGGCACCTGGTGTTGACAAGGTGGTGTTCGGTCATAGGATGGACTTAATCTCATAAGTGTTTTCCAACTTAGGCAATTCTGCGATTCTGTACTCTTGTTTTGCAAGTCTGGCTGGCCTTGGTGTTCTATCTATGAATTTCTTTCTATGAATTTCAAGTTTAAATCAAAATTAATTTGGCTTCTTTGAATTTAAAAGCTGTTCAACATTCTTTGGACAGCTAACTCTCAGACCAGACCTTAGCAAACTTGTATCCAAGCTCTATACAAGTCGGGTCTCATCACGCTCCTTATAAGAAAGAATTACAAGGCAGCAGCAGATAGAGATGTATGCTTTTTCATTCTTTTCATACAGTCCTAGAACATACCCTACCAAAGCATAATTCATGTAGACAAACAAACCCCAAGGGCAGCAGGTCAGAAACATGCAGTGACAGCCCAAAGATTAATACAACAAAAAATGATACTGCAGTCTGGCAGTCATATATTTATGAAAATAAGGAAGTCTGCAGTTTGGATGTTTGTACAAGCCTGCAGAAAGTTCCTTCATAAAACAGGGTTAAAGGTCTTGAGGGAGAAATGGGAGAATAGACAAGTAAGCATTTCCATTATGCAGCTAGATATTTGTTGGAAGGAATGACAAGATTTTGTTCCCTCAGAGGCTTATTGGCCAGGTATATAGATAGTATAAAGCTCAGGTTTTGTTAAGTAATCCAAGTCCTATTTTTAAAAATAAAGTCCAACTTAGAGAATAGTAAAAAATGAAGAAATGCAGCCACTAAAGATTTCAAATGACACGGCCTTTCACAAACTAACATGCAAAGGATAAAACATTTGAAGATCGTATACTGCTTACCTAACGTTTGTATCTTCTACTAATGCTTTGACCATATCCGAAATGTGTTTCAAGTGTTGAGACCAATATGTAGTTGGGAGCTCTGAGGATGAAGGATGGAAACAAAACTCTTAAAATCATAGCCTTGTCCACTAGACTGTAACACTGAAACATTAAGGTAACTATAAGATTTCTCCAAATGAATTCAGTTATCACAAATTATTTAAAATTTCATTTTAAAATTTCCCAATTTCCAACAATACCTATTACTGTGTTTCATGCAACAATTCACTGATAAAGCTGATAAAAGGAAGTATAGCCAGGAATATTGAAATGAGGCTGATGTGCCTTTGCTACCTCATTATTAATATATTGCAGTAGCATTCTCAGAGGCTCTTGTGCTGAGCTTTAATTATTGTTCATAAAAAATCATACCAAACTGAACAGTGGTTTCTTGATTTTTATGAATAGGCAACCTGAAAAAAAATTTGGTTTGCAATCTAAGCTATCAGAATTCAAGCATCACAGAGAAACAGACAGCCTGTTTCTTGTGAAATACATAGGAATTTTTCCATAATGACAATTACTGATATTATAAGAAGATTGCAGCATTTTTACAATCTCTGTAATGTGGCTTCATTTCTACATAATTATGCATGCCTTCTTTGTTATTCACTTCTGATTTAGTTTTATTTACAGTTACATCTGTAATATTGTTACATAAGAATCAGATGTTCCTGCAGAAAAATATATTAAAAGAATATTATTAAAATTCCTAAATCAAACACACCCTAATAAGGAAATGGAAAAAAAAACAACAAAAAAAAAAAAAAAAACAAAAAACCAAAAAACAACAAAAAAAACCCCACACCTCTATCCCTTTTAAAGCTATTTTAAGACATATACAGACCATGCAGATTTTCACAATGCTGCAAATACTTTATGAAAAAACTTACCAAATGGACGTCTGATTAAACTTCTAACAAGAGGCTGGTGATGGTGCGGGAAGTAGGCCTTCAGTGGAAAATTATGCTAAGACACAAAATCATTATTTCAGAAGGTATCTGGTCTGTCTTCAAAACAAACCCACGGTGAATAATCTCATCTAAGGCATTAATTAACAATACACAACTGAAGCAAGCAAACAGAAAATTAACCCTTTAGTTAATTTTAGGATTTTGCATTCAAAAGGGGGATATTTAGGAAATACTTGCTTATGAAAAGTAATTATTTATAGATTTTAAACTTATAAGCATAAAAAAAGATTCAGAGCATGTTACTGGTCTTAGTCTTTTTCCCTGTAACCACATAAGTTTTCACTCTTAATATGCAAAGCTTATAAGAGACAGTAGTTTAATTTAATTTTCCAGTGTAAACACATTCACAGATGACACTAAACTAAGAACTATCAACATCTATAGAATCTGAGGGCGTTGTGAAGATTATTGCCATCTGTTCAACAATGGAAACCTAAAATTCTTAGGACATGATCCAGCAGCAGGTAGGGCAGTCACAGAGAACAGACTTGCCCTGTTTATCTGAGAAAGTGCAACCTGTATACTGTGAACTCTGCTTGTGTAACTGAGACTAGCAGTAGCACACCTTTAATCTGTTCATTCTGCAAACGAGTACTACAGGTACATCTAACAAGGAGCATGTATGTGCAAGTGCAACACCAACTCCCTTTGAGACAGACAGAAAGCCAGCTAGGCCCACATGGTGATCACTGACACAAAATCTACCTGGAGTCTAGTAACTACCAGAGCACAGCAGGGTGAGCACTGGGTCCAATCCTTTTTAACATTTTCATTAATGAACTGGATGAAGGGGCAGCAAGGTCCCCTGGCAAGTTTGGTGATGATACAAAACTGGGAGGAGTGGCTGATACATGACAGGGCTACCATCTAGAGGGACCTTTGTGGCATGAGGTGTTTCTTTATGAGACCAGATGACTGTTGATGGCAAAAGGAAAGAGCCTGCTCTCTCTCACCGGGGGGCATATCACAGCTTTATTCTGGAGTCCTCTCCCCCGAGAGACCCAGACTCCGCCCATCCCAGGCTTTTTCCCAGGGGGGAAGGGCCCAGAGGCAGGGACAAGCCACTGCCCAACCAGGGACAAGGTGGGAGTGGAACAGAGCTGGGTTACATTCCAGTGTGGGAGGATGGGCACTGCTGAGCAGGGACAGACCACGTGATATAGTTAAAGGGGAAGAGAGAAAAAACATTACAAATCTGATGAAACACAGTATAAACCCAATTAATGCATTACAACATTTCCCCTTATTAAAGTAAGAAGGAGGAAGGCTCAGTTCATGGGAGATGTTCAGAGTTCGGACCTTGAGTACCTTTAAAGTTGGAGAAGAAAAAAATGCCACCTAGTGCAGATAAACTGTTCAGAAAAATACTGTTAAGGAAAGATGATAATTAGAAGGAGAGGGTTCGGCGCTTTCTCCTCCAGGCAGCACTGGCCACTTGTGGGGGCTCTGCAGGGGGTTTTGCAGTTTTAGGGATGAAAGGTTTCACCCACTCAGCTGGCACCCACTTGGGACCTGGGGGAGTGGACACTTAGGCATACCCACAACCCCAGGTGACCAGATCATGAGGACTTTTTGTTTCTCTGGTTGCTGGATCCTTTACTATCATATCCGGTGACTTTTGCTGCAAGGCAGAACTGGTTAAAGCAGGATTATTTAGTTTAACATTTACATTTTCTATTTTTTTTGAAAAATTCCCTTTGAACCCTTGAGAGCTCCTGTCCCCATTGTCCCAAAAGTCCAGAAATTGCTTCTTCAAAGGGCATTGAGATGCCCAATGTCCAGCCTGATCGCACAGGAGACACGTTGTTCCTCTCTTGAGCGGTGGCCGTGGCACAGGTACAGGAAGCACGGTGTCTGCAGCAGCAGCTTTTTGTGGTGGCTTGACTCTGGAACTGTGGTTTTGATGAGCTGTTATGAAGGGAATCTTCCTGGCACACACCTGGAGCATGTCATGTAAAGCTGAAGCCGGTTCTATGGACAGGCTGAGGATAGCTGCCTTGCACTGTTCGTCTGCATCTGCCAGAGCCAGCTCCTCCAGGACCTGTTCCTGGGCTCCTTCATTCTTAACCTGTAACTCGATAGCTCAGGTTAATAGCTCCACAAATGTTACTAAAGGTTCTGATGGAACCTTCTTTATTTTACTGTAAGTTTGGAAAGACTCATTGGGCTGGGTTGCTAATTGAATTGGCAGATTCTTATTATCAACAGCCGTTTCAGGATTTTGCCAAAGCTCCGGAAGCAAATCTTTTTGAAGGTCAAAGGGAACTGTAGTATTCCTTGCTAAATGTGCTTCTAAACGTTTGCAGAAGTATTCTCTTTCATATCCACATTTGGCCTGAGCTTTGCATAAACCCTGAATCGCTTGTTGGGGGAAGGGGTCCCAATTACTGAGGACAGCACCCCCTCTTTTTGACTGTTGATATGTGAAAGAGGTGGCAGAAAAGCCGGGATCGCTTCCTGCTTCCAGGTTCCCGGCTCCCCGCCCTCCCCCAGGGCATGGGAACCAGGACTGTGGGTGGGGAAACCGTGGGAACCAGGGGCAGGGAGGGGCTGGAGGGTTGAGTCACACGGGACAGAGTCGGAGGGCAGAGGTTTGAGGGTAGGGGGCAGAGTCAGAGGAGAGGGCAGTGCCAGGGGCAGCACCGAAGGGAAGGAGGGGTCTGGGGAGAAGAAGGGATTGCGGGAAGGAGGGACAGACAAAGGAAGAGACTCCTCGTGGCTCGGGAGCACATGGCTTGGCCATTTTGGACAAAGGAATCCCCTCCATCTTGTGACCCCCCCACCTGGGGACCACTAAGATGGGAGGTTTGAGCACTCTGACTGCCTGCAAAGGTACAAGCTGGAAAATTCACAAAGAACTGGTTTTTTTCCCTTTTCATTTTGCTTTTGCAATGCAAACTTGTTTTTTAAGCTATAAAAAGCAAAATTTGCATTTTCTTTATTATTAGAGGAGCCACATTCAACTATTTTATTTGCAACAGCTTCCCAAAATTCCGGGAAGCTTATTTGCTCTAATGATACATCTGAAAATTGAGAAAATATATATCAAATTAATTTTTTCAACTGTTTCTTTGGGCAATGGGTCCTGCCATTTTCCAAGGCACTTAAAATTTGATAATAGATTCTTTTTTGAGACACAGACAGCCTAGCACCCATTTTTGGCTCAGATTTTAAGTTTCTGTGAGCCCTTTAACTGTGGCTGGGAAACTGAAAGTTAAAAAACCCTCAGTGGAGGGAGAAAAAAAAAAAGCCAAAAGGGGAAACAGTTTCCTTTTCCACCCCCAAGGCTGCCGGAAGAAACGTGCTGTTAAAGCACCCTGAAGGTTTATTCTGAAAGCAAAACCTTCCCCGAAAGGAAAAAACCCTTTTTCCTGAGGATTACTGCTTCTTAAAAAGATTTTCCCTTAGAAAACCGAAAGAGGTGCTCACCAAAAATCCAGTGTTCAGACGAATCTTTCCTTTCTTTCCCAATCACTCCTTTTGCCTGAGACTGACACTTTTTGGTGCAAAAAGAGCTTCCAGTCCCGGTTTCCAGAGTCAGCTTTCTACGAACATGTGGTCACCCTCTCTGGGAGCAGCCTGCCATTCGGGTGGCTTCTTTGCAGCACTCCGATGGGTTCTTTAAGTCCAAAGAAGAAAACTACAGCCCTGGCCTGTAGAATCCTGTGTTTCAGAGACTCCACAGTGAACGCCAAGCCTGACGGGTTGTGTCTCTGCGTGGGTGGGTTACGTTTCGTGACTCACATACCTGCGTGAGATTCTTCGGCCACTTGCTCCACAGGTGGTTCTTCCAGCTTTCTGGGAACCCCCTGTGGCTTTGAGCCACATGTTTGGCGCCAGATGTGGAATGAGGTGTTTCTTTATGAGACCAGATGACTATTGATGGCAAAAGGAAAGAGCCTCTCTCTCTCACTGGGGGCATATCACAGCTTTATTCTGGAGTCCTTTCCCCATGGACGCCAGTGCCAGAGAGACCCAGACTCCGCCCATCCCAGGCTTTTTCCCCGGGGGAACGGACCCAGAGGCAGGGACAAGCCACTGCTCAATCAGGGAACAAGGTGGGAGTGGAACAGAGTTGGGTTACATTCCAGTGTGGGAGGATGGGCACTGCTGAGCAGGGACAGACCACGTGATATAGTTAAAGGGGAACGGAGAAAAAACATTACAAATCCGATGAAACACACTATAAACCACATTAATGCATTACAACAGACCTTGAGATGCTGGAGAAATGGGCTGACAGAAGCCAAATAAATGTGAACAAGGAGAATATATAAAGTCCTGCACTTGGGGAGGAAAAGGTCCAGGCATCAGTACATGCTGTCAGACACCCAGCTGGAGAGCAGTTTGCAGAGAAGGACCTGGGGAGCCAGTGGAAACCAAGGTGAGTGTGAGTCATCAGCGTGCCCTGCAACAGAGCAGCGAGTGCTATCTTGAGCTGTATTAGGCAAAGGATTGCCAGCAGGTCCAGGGAGGTGCTCCTTCCCCTCCCATCAGCACTGTAAGGAGCCATTGCAGCAACTTAACCTGAAATACCCTGCTCAGTTAAAAGGGCCATGAGGATCATTAAAGGACCAGAGAACTTCAGTGAGGAAAGGCTGAGAGAGCCTGGAGGAGAGAATGCTCAAGGGGGATCTTAGTAATGTATATAAACACCTAAAAGGAGGGTGAAAAACAACAGAATTAGGGTTTTTGCAGTGGTGCACTGTGACAAGATCAGAGGTAATGGCATAAACTCAAGCACAGGAGGTTCTATCTGTTTATCAGAAAACACTTTTGTAATTTATTTTTTCGCTTTCTTTTTACTGTGAGGTGACCAAGCACTACCACAGTTTGCCCATAAGAGTTTTAGGGTCCCACCTGGACATAGTCCTGGACAGTTGGTTCTAAGTAGGTATGCTTTGGAGCTGGGGAGTTACACAGGATGATGTCCAGAGGTCCCTTCCAATTCTCAAGCAATCTGTGATTCATTGGCATCTTTGAATCTCCGTATCATAAATCTTAGAACTCTTCTGTCTTCTTTTTTAGGTGTAAGAAGGCATTTAGCTAACAGATAAACGCAGATTGGGAATATGAACTCTATAAAATGTGATAGAACTGTAAATCCAATGAAGACTATTTAATAACTATTTTCTATTGTCATATATATACATGCATCTTATAAACAAACATAAAGACACTTCCTACTGCTTCTTTTTTGTTCTGTCAACAACAGTTAAGTGAAATTACAGCATGTGAATATATACACTCTTCTCAGACAGCTCATGTATCACTCGTATAGTAAGACTCTTGAAGTCTACTTGTGGAGAGGAATTAGGCTAATTAGAAAAAATAATAATTCCTATAGTAAAGTATGCATGTACTCAATTAACTTGCACCAAAAATTCCCATGAAAATGCAGCCCCTTGATACATTTAGTAGTAAGCAAGACAACCCACAGCACATGCTACATATGAAAACAGTATTGTGAAGCAAGTGAAAAAAGGTTTGTTATATAAACGAAGTATTTTCGTCAGTTCTTTCCTCACATATGCCATCACAAAATGCAAAACAAGGTACTATCAGACAGAACAAGTTTGGATGTGGCTGATTCTAATAGCTGCCATGATGTATAACAGGAAATGAACATTGAATACTGGTTTAAAATATTTATCCAGATATTTAAAACAAAATTCCTAAGTGAAAACCAATGATAATTCTGGAATGATCAAGGGAAAATAATTAATGAGGAAATTATAATTTCCATCAAATAGAAATATGAACTTTAACTTCATAAATTTACAAGCAACCATCTACCCAACCATCCTCAGGTCAGCTTTCATGAGCACCACCAATTTAAAGAAAATCTGCGAGTACGAAACATATCCCAACAGTGATCTCAGTGTACTCATTCTCAAATTTCTTCTTCAATGATTAAAGAAATGGAACTTTTTCCTAAGTATGTTTATACTGTTTTCAGTCTCCAAAAATATGGAAGAAAATAAACCCAGTAGCACTGTCTTTCCCCACTCTTCAGCCTTTTTTTCTGCCAGACCCTGTTCTCCCTAAATGGTCTACAAAGTTATTATAAAAGACAGCTATTTCTGACCACTGCCACACCGCAACAAAATCACTCTCCTATCACACAAACCTGTGAACTGCCAGACACAACGCAGTTCTTTTGCAAATTTTATGGATGCGTGTTTACTTAGAGTTTCTTCAATAAACTCTCTATAAATTCCAAAGATCTCAGTGACCAGGCAGAACCCACTTCATCTTCTGTCATTAATGTTTTTACCATTCTTCTACTTAATGCTAATGGAGCACATTATGTCCTGTCAAAGGCAATCAGATACCACACAGACAGACACCTTATGAATATATGTAATGATGGTATAAACAAAGGAAAAAAAAATGGATCTGACTAAAATTTAGGAAGCAATCTGTACCTGCCTTTTTGCAAGCAAACTGTTAGCTAAAATTACAGTGGATTCATAAACTTGAGACAAGGAACTTTTAGTTCTATCATTGAAGATAATATCCCAATTAGAACTGCACGACTTAAACAGTATACAAGTTTAAAAAAAACAACTCAATATTTAAAACCACTTTAGAAAAATGGCCAGTAGTTAATGTTGCAATGCCAGCAGGAGTGAGGACTTTCACCTTGAAGAAAACGTATTGCCTGCACAGCAGGATTAGCTCTTGGGTGTCTGACGGGTGTGGAATCTTTACTTTAATTCTCACCCACTGATCCCCACCTGGGGCTACAGTGTGCTGTTTCCGTGCAGTCAGGGCGGCACAAGATTATCATGCACAGCACTAAAGTACTAAGCAAGACAGCTGCCTGAAGCTAGAAGACAGATTCAATCACACTGCTAATTAAAAGCCAGTATGCCACAAGTTTCAAGAAACGCAGCATTCTCTTAATCACCATCTCCTTGAAAAAGATGCAAAAAAATCAAAGAACTAGAAATTTTCTTAAATTTAAAGTGGAAGGTTTTAAATGACAGGATCTTTCCAAATTTGCAAAAAACAAACAAGATGGTCAGGATGTTGCCATGTGATTTGGGAATCTGAACTCAATTTTGCAACCTATAAGTAAGATAAGATTTTTCATATCTGTATTTTGAAATTTTAAGGTAAGAAACCAATTTTGCTGTTTCAATTGTTTAAATTAACACAAAAGTAATTCCACTTAATTCAGTTCAGTAAGACCTGTATAAATATCAGTGCAGAAGAAGAGAGACTAAGCTGTGAAATTTGAAAATTTAGACCAAGGAAAATTTCAGAGACCATTGTTGAGGATCAAGCACTGAAATCAGTATGCATTCTGTGTCCCAGTATGTATTCTGAACAGACAAATATGACTATTCAATATCCTACTTAAAATTATTTAGGGGACTGGGAATAGGGTTGTTATCCCTGCTTCATTTTTTATCAGAGACTCTGCTACTGCAAAATAAAAATGCATATAGCATTTCCTCCTTTTTATCAAATATGAATGTTCATGTTCACTCCTCAAGCAGAAACTTCAGCATCAGGGGAACTGAGCCTGTGAAAAGCACTTTAGGTGGATGTACTCAAGGGTTAACTTAGGTAAATTGCTCTTACATATTGGTTTCATGCTATAATTTATTGTGCAGGTAAAGATGTTTGAGCTGAACTTTGGCATATCTATGCAGCTATTATTTACCTCATTATATTCAATCACTTCTCTTAAGAATAGAATTGGGTTTTTTCCTTGCAAAATTTTGCATTTTCTCCCTGGAAAAACACACTAAGAAAGAGATCTTGACTAACCTGTTTGTTTTCATTCTGATGAACCTGAAGGAAGAGCTGTGTAAACACCTGTATTATTGTCACAACTTCTGAAGTTCCATCAGTTTCCATCAATGCATTCCTACACATTGAAAAGTTAGATACGACAGATCAGATAATTAATCTGGTCATCACACCACTGCTAACTGAAATGAAAGAAAAAGGTATATCCTTTGTATGCTGTAGATTCAAACTGTGTCTGAGCTCATTACACCACTAACAGAAATACTAACTTTGCAGGTTTTTTAGATTCTATTTTTAATTAAAACAAAACAAAACAAAAAAAAACCTCATGCACAACTCCTACAAATAAAATTAGATTTAGTACATATATACAATATACATGCAGACACATAATTTATCCTACCTTAATAGGTATAAATTTAAAAAGACTAACACAACTTTATTAGCTAAATTTGGCATCTGATCAGTTTATTGTGTTCAGAGCAACTACTCCCATGATTAAGTTAACCATACTTCATAGTCTTTTGTGGGACTACATCTCATAGGCCACTCCAAAGGTTTACAAAGGTGAATGCTTTAACTTGCCTCCCATAGTGCAAAATAACCTTGAGCAAATGGAGCAAGTGGAGAAAAACACATGGCAACAATTTTCATTCTCTTATTTAAAAGATATATAGTAAGTAGAAAGGAGAGAAAAAAGTTCAAAGTAAGTTGCCAGTGAGATACAAGTATTAGAGAATTGTTTCATTCCTTCCAAAACATATGAAGAGCAAACACATGTAATGTAGAAATGTCACAAATCTACAGGCAAATATAATCACTGATATAAAAAAAAGAAATAGTACATGGAAATTCAAGACAGCCTAGGTGTATGGACTTCTGTATAGCCACACATAGCAAGAAAACACTGGGAAATAAAAGCAGTAAGTAATATCACTGTGATAAGAAAATATAGCACAATTAATCTCAATATGCATGCAAATAGGAGGAAAAGTTATCACAGAAATAGTCACTATGCTTAGATCCATACTTCTAACAGAACACTAATCCCAAACATAAAAGAAATTTTGTGCGAGCTATAGATGCTTAACACAGTTTCCAAGCAAAGGAAGTATATATTCTTTATCAGCAGTGCTCTAAAATCTCACATGTGATTGAAACTGGAATAGTCTCTTAACAGCTGCACTTAATAATAATTGGAAGCATGTTAGAGAAATACCACAAAAATAAACAGAAGGCTGCATAAACCAACTGGTCTGCAAAAACCAGCTAACATATACAACTTCATGTAAGTATCAAGAGGAGGTGAGACATCGTATTCTTAAAATACATCAAGCTTTTAATACCAACAATGTAAAGAAACAAGCAAACTAAGCAGAAACAATTCAAAGTAAAGACAGGGAGCAGAAATGTAGGCTTAGAAACAGGAAAATGTAATTTTTAAAGACAATTTGAAACATTAATAGAAGTGCAAAGTTTTACCAGGAAATACTATGTTGGACAAAGTCCTGCATTAGCTGAGAAACATCATTTTATCCATTTTTACTGTCTACCAAAGGGAAAGGATGCAAAAGAGTAGTGAAGTCCTATGGTTTTTCTTGGAAAATATTTTATATAACATGACCTTAAATAAGCCAAGAGGCTTGGACAAATTTTGTCTCCCTGTACCACCGGAATATACAGTCTCCAGCTTAAGACATCAGTACACATCTGCTGAAGCCACATCAATTTTTAAGTGCACTTTGCTTTGGGAAAGTAATTAGTCTCAACTCTTGGAAAATGCCATCTGTGTGCAGACACAGGACCACAGCAACAAAGGACTGCCAGAGCAGTGGCTCCCAAGTGGCTCCACTCTCACAATACAGTGGTCTACAGTTTCTACAGCCAAGAGTCTTCTTCTTTGTGTAGTGCCTGCACAAACCTAAATGTGCACACCGACACACAAATGCCCCCAAACAGATGTACGTTGGGCATGTTTTCCTAAGAAGGGAAACAACTGATGAGCAAAGGATGTCAGTCACTAAATACATTATTGTTGCATTGGAAAGGATGCAATACTGATAACCCTAACAGTAAATCTACTTAAAATTACTAAGTATTAAGTCAAGTGCAAAGAAGAGAAAAGCCACTGAAAACTGAGTGTAAAGGATTTGAAGCTCCCACATGGTAATCAATATATTGGTCGCTTCAAAACAATTTTAATGCATTCAAAACCAACTCGTTATTAATAGGTGGACCAATAGTTAAGGCCATTAAGAGCATATCTAACATACATCCTGGAAAGCAGAAACAAAATGTAAAAGAGGCTACACTGGCAAGTGCAAATGTTTTTTGCTAAATGCTAAATTACAAATTTTAAATGTTAAAATACAATGTAGTCAACGGTACCAATTATTATTACAATGTAACTTTTATTTAAAGTTAGTAAGATTTTTAACATTTTTCATTTTTTGCAGTGTACTACACAGAAAGGGACTTTAAAGCATACAGGTAAAGAAAAAGATATCCTGAAATTATATTTTGCAGATTATAAAATTGCTTCTGCTCTTGAAGAAAATCTCAATGTTTAATGGGTCATTTAAAGCCCTTCCCACAGTAATTTCAAAACTTACTTGAAAATTTCATTAACAATTCTGAAAACAGCAGGATGGCTTGCTGCTTGTGGCTGTTGATAAACAAATGAAAGAAAATTAGTTAGTAATAAGAAACAACTCAACTGTCATTGCACAATTTACAGCTTAACTCACGGACACTATTACATAGGCATTATTAAACTGTTAACTTCAAGATCAATTCTTACTAAACCCTCAGATTTTCTCAGGTTTAGCATTCTTAGGATTCTCCACAGCGAGACCAAGCAGTCTCAACAGCTGATAAATGCAAACACCTGGGATCCCAAACTGTTTATGACAACAATCACTACAAATACTAAAGGTGGCAGACAGAAAGAACAGGTTGTTGCATGCAATTGCTAGAGGCTAGACACAGGGAGTAAATTTTCAAAAGCTTTTCTTTCATCTTTGCAGACAATAATTTCTGGATGTGCTTTGAGACTCTTGCTAAATCTTCAAAATTAAATTTCAGAAATTAAATTGATTTTATAATCTTTGTCTTTAATAGTTTTGCATGCATTTTCATCCAAGACATTTTTTCACAGTGTTATCTTCTTTTGTGAACTTCAGAGTTGCTAGTTCAAGCTAAACATCTCAGTGCATCAAATTATTTTTTTAAACTAGTGAAGCTTTTTACCATGCTCCCACACAAAAGACTGTTTTGAGAAGGTTGTTATAATAAACATGCACCAGCAAACACACTGCTTTCTAATTCCATATTCTTAGGCTTTTATAGAACACTGAGAAAAAATGCATTCATTTTTTCATGCATTCCCTGAAGTACTAAGTTCAAGCCTAAGTTGAAAAGCAAACCCTCACATAGCGCCTCTGATGTTAGTGCCCAAAGATTTAGTAAGAATATAGTTCTTCAACAGCCCAGAGTAAAGCATGTTTAATAAAATGCATTCTATAAACTTTAGGAAGCATAGTCTTTATAAAATGGCATTTATTAATACAGCTTAAAGTGCATAAGGCACTACTGAAAACTTGTATGCATTTGTTTCAAGCTAAAAAGTACCACGTAGAAAATCAATATGATACTGTAATAATTTATATCAAGTATGTTTATAAAAATAAGTTATAAGAATAATTATAATAATAGTAATTAAAATAATATCATTTTAATTGTACACAGGGAGAACAAGGGCTTTGTCTAATACGATCCTCACACGATACTATCAGAAAACAAACAACCCCCACTAAGAGCTGTCTCGAAAAGCTCCTCCTCTGCCCCAGCTGTCACTGCCGGGCCGTAAATGGGCGGCGGCACCCCGTCTCGCCGTTCTGCCCCGTTTTCTCTGCGCCGCGACTGCCGCCACGCTGCGCCGGGGAAGGCGCGCCACCTCCCGCTCCGGCTCCCGCTCCCGCTCCCGAGCCGCAAACCCCGACCTGCCCGCTCCCCGATCCCACTGCCGCCGGAGCAGGGAACGAACCCCGGCAGGAGAACAACAGGAGCCACGGGCCCCTCCTGGCTTTGGGGTTTGGTTTTTTTTGGTTTGGGTTTTTGTTTGTTTTGTTTGGAGCTGTTTGTTTCGTTTGTTTGTTTGTGAAAAGTTAGAGTATGTTTTCGGTCCTGTGGGCTAAACGGCTGATTCAGTAATTCCTCCCCAGTCTTTCAGACACTCTACCCACCTTTGTAGGCACACCTTTGTAGGCACACCTTTGCAGGCACACCTTTGCAGGCACACTTCTCTGGTGCCAAAGCGACACGCTGGATACAAACCACAAAGGGTCCAGCAGCACATCGTCTCACAGACCAAGATCAAATCCTAGTTCTTCTGAACAAGTCCAAATAACTGTGCTGTACACAACAATGAAAAGCCCCCCACTTCTTCCTGGCAGACAGCAGCAAGCTAACAGTACTCACTACAAGAAATCATACTTAATAGCCCCTAGGATTTTAGCTAAACTACTGAAATCAGTATGAATCGCCACTGATAGTCAAAAGGGAAAAAAAAAAAACAACAATAAACAAACCCAAGCCCAAAACCCACTGTTACCTAATTCCACAAGATTTTGATCAATGGACTGTATGGAATTAATTTGCAAGCACTCAGAGCAAGAATGCTGTGATAGTGTAAAAGTCTGCCCCGCAATCTGAAGATGCCCATTGAGTGGCAGGACAAGAGCAGGTAGCACAATTCGGCTACTGCCAGCAGCAGTTCTGGAATTTGGGAGGGACTATCATTTTCAGGAGGGATTTTCATAAAATTTTCTTCTTGATGACATTATCTCCTTATATTTTCAAAATAAAAAAACATTTTACACTTCAATAATCTTGTCTGCAACTATTCAATGCTTTTCAAAGAACTCAAACCCTATGTATTGTTTAATCACTTCTAAAATATCCACAATACAGATGGTACAATACACACTAAACAAAAATATTCAAACAGAGAATTTGAGCTGCATGTGTAGTATTATGATAGAAAAAATATACTTTTAACATAACGTTTTCTAGACAAGTCTTAAAGAGCTGTACTACTTATGTATCTGTATTATTAGAAAGCAGAATCTGAAATAACTCATTTATAACATAAAGCCAGAACGGAATTAAAAAAAAAAAAAAAAAAGAAAAAAAAATCTGTATCTAGTAAGCAAGTAAATAGGGAAAAAAAGAGACAGAATAATCTGCATTTTATTCACACCACAGAATGCTCTGTAACAACCACAAGTTAGAATAAAGATGGGGAAGGAAACATGACCAAGGTCATACAGACTTGATTTTTAGGTTGTAACTCTTGATTTCCACACTCAAACACAATTAATTGGACACAACACTTCTAGAATTTAAGCACATCTAACACTAGGAAACTACTATGGTGCTGTATTTCAAATGTTGTCTATATCTTCCAACTGTATATTATATTTCTGAATTTTACATTTACCAGTATAAAATAGGAAATGTTCCCTTTATCTTATATAAAATGCCAAATGTGATTTTATTTTGAAGAATATATTTCTTTTTAAAGCACAAGTGTATTTTTACAGAAGTTTTAAAAACACCTAAATCTATCAACATGAAGAGTAATTTTCTCTGTCCTTCCTCTTCCTCATTAATGTCTCTTTCTTTGGTTCTGTACATTGGGGAGTATTTTGACTGTAGAACTCAGGGACAGTGGGGATAAGGCTGAGTGCCTGTGGGTGACAATCGGAGGGATGGCCAACTGGGCAGAGGTCCTGCTGGGAGCTTGTCACGGACCACTCAACCAGGATGAAGTGAGTGTTTCTGTCAGTGGATGTTTCATGTTCACTAGCCCTTATTCCTGGGAACTCGACACAGGGGAGAGGGGAGAGGAGACAGTCTGGGAGGTTCCTGCTGTGTGTGGAAGGTAACTTCCAGACACAGCTGGTAGGGGAGCCTTCCAGGGCATGCCCTGCCAGACCTGCTGTTCACAAACAGACAAGGGCTGTGGGAGATGCAGTGGCCAGAGGCCATCTTGGGCACAGTGACCATGGAATGATAGTTTCCCTATTTTTTATGAAGCAAGTAAGGAAGGGGATCAACAGAACTCTGCCTTGGACTTCCAGAAGGCAGAGTATGGCCTGTTCAGGACCCTGGTTCAGAGAGTCTCTTAGGAAACCGCCCCTAAAAGCAAAGGGGTTCAGGAAGGCTGGACATGTTTTAAGAAGGAAATTTTAAAGGCACAAAAGTAGGCCATCTCCATGGGCCAATAGATGAGCTGGCAGAAAAGACAACCACCCTGGCTAAGCAGGGAGCTTTCATGGGAACACAAGGAAAAAAGGGAGCTTATGATGTTTGGAATAAGGAGCAAGCAACTCGGGATGTCATTAAGTCATACAGAGAGAAAACTAGAAAAGCAAAACCTTAACTGGCACTCAATCTGGCCACTGCTGTGAAAGATTACAGAAAGTGGTTTTATAAATTCATTAACTGCTGAAGGAGGGCCAAGAAAAATCTCCATCCTTTACTGGACATGGAAGGGAACAGAGTCACCAAGGATGAGGAAAAGGCTGGGGTACTTAATGCCTTCCTTACCATGGTCTTTTAACAGAAAGGCCCACTATCCTCAGGGGAGCCAGGCCCCTGATCAGGTAGACAGGGATGGTGAACAGGACAGGCCCCCTGCAGTCCAGGAGGAAGTTGTTAGTGACCTGCTGTGCCACTTGGACCATCACTAGTCTGTGGTGTCAGATGGGATACACCCAAGGGTACTGCAGGAGCTGGCAGAAGTGCTCTTTAAGCTGCTCTCCATCATTTATCATCAGCCCTGGCTAACTGAGGTCTCAGGTGTCTGAAGGTTGGCCAGTGTGACACCCACCTACAAGAATGATGGAAGGGAAGATCCAGGAACTACAGGCTTGTCAGCCTGACCCCAGTGCCAGGGAATGTTATGGAACAGACTATCTTGAGTGCCATAACACTGCACACACAGGACAACCAGGAGATCAGGCCCAGGCAGCAGGGATTTGGGACAGGCTGCCTGACCAACCTAATTGCCTTTTGTGACCAGGTGACCTGCCTATTGGATGAGAGAAAGACTGTGGATATTGTTTACCTGGACTTCAGCAAAGTGCCGCACTGCAAGGACATTGAGGGGCTGGATCAAGTCCAGAGAAGGGCAATGGAGCTGGTGAAGGGTCTGGAGCAACCTGTGAAGAAGAGTGGCTGAGGGCACTGGGGGTGTTTGGCCTGGAAAAAAGGAGACGGAGGGGTGACCTTACCACTCTCTACAAGTGCCTGAAAGGAGCATGTAGCCAGGTGGGGGTCAGCCTCTTCTAAGTAACCAGTGACAGGACAAGAGGACAGAGTGTCAGCCTGTGTGTACATCAGGAAGAATTTTGCCTGTGAAGGGGTGGTTAAACATTGGAACAGGCTGCCCAGAGAGATGCTGGAGTCACCATCCCTGGAAGTGTTCAAAAAACAACTGGATGTAGCACTTAAGAGTCATGATTTAGTTGACAGATTTAGTCCTCTCAGCTTATTGCACTTTTCTTGCAACATACCTTTGAAACAAATAAAACTACTTTGGAATGCTATCTCAGAACCGAACAGAAGCTATAAATTACACCAATTTAATAAAATCTCTTTTTACATACACAGGCTTTAAAAATCTCTGTATATACATATCTATCCTTTCCTGGTAAAGCATAAAATACTAGTATGTGTATTTATTGTATGTTTAGTTGTTAATGCACACATGCAAACCCTAAAGTTACTTCAGAAAGGAAGACATCCACTCACCCACTCAATTCCAAACAAGTTAAGAGAGTATCACTGATGGTCACTTCACTTGTTTTTATTACTTCTGAGTAAGTACAGAAATTCCAGTATTAATTTCAGTTCAGTCACAAACACACACATAAGAGCATGCCATATAAACGTAAGTTAGTGGACCATTACACAACAATTACTCTTGGAACTAAAATATATGAGTAGTACATATCAAGTTTCTTTTGAAAGAGAAGTACAGTGGTTTACAACTATCTGGGTACCTTAGATCTCTGTGAGGTTTATGTACAGTATGATTACTGTATCAAGATAAACTGATAAATGATTTATCTTGATTTAGATAAATTACTCTCATAATCCAATTATGAAAGAGTTTATTGAAATTTCCTTCTTATAATCTACTCTAATCAAACCACTAACATATCTCTATTAGTCCTCTAAAGGTTTTCTTCCTAGCAGGAAAGTACAAATCTAGTTTTGTCTCATGATTCTGCTATTACCATATCCATAAGGTAAGCAGAGCTTACATCCTAAAACACCATAATCCAACTGCCAAAAAATGCACATCCACATTCCTAAATAATTATTTAAATATCCTTAAGGCAGGCTAAATTAATAATACACTGTTGGATTCAAATGTCACACAAGTATCTTTACAGTACCATGTATATGTTGTAAAAAATATCATTATTATCTAGAACACAACTTCCAGATCACATTATTTTCCTTCTATAATGCCTCTCTGAAGCTTCTCATTCTGTTTTCACCTGTTATGCCATCTTCCATTTATGCACCCTCCCTCTTATCAATGCCTATCAATCATCAATATCTAGCTGCCTACTACTCTCTCCTCTATGGCTCCATTCATTCCATTCTTTGTCCACAGGATGTCCTCTCTAAACCAGCTTTCATAGTTGCTACACTGGCCTTGCCAGTCTGTGAATATCTTATTTTGAAAGCACAAAGTCTTTGGAGCAGAGGCAATTAAAGACAACCTAACACAGTAATGTTCCATTCTTTTCAGAGATGAGGATGTGAAAAAATCGAAGTATGAACATTTTTAATAAATAACAAAAAACAACACTTGAAACAAGTATTTGACTTTTTTTTAATGTATTGATCACTTAGATTTAGATACCTTTTTTTTTCCTTCAGCTGTTATGTGTTGTAGTACTAGATACTATATATAATTTACAGTATATCTGATATAGAAAAATTAGTCATAGACCCTGTATATAGTCTTGTTTGCTGCAATACCTAAATCCCCTGAAGGCATATGCGGAACAGCTGACACCAAGACATTTATAAGATTTGCAAGTATTGTAATGGATCCCTAAAATAAGAGATTTGCAGGTTCAATTAAAAAGGAAGAATATTTAAAGGTAGCATTCTTTTCCTTTGTAAGCAGTTTCATAGGCTGAAAATAAAATACCATATGCCATTTGTTAGTTCTGTAATTTTATGGAACATACAATTTGAGTGCATAGCACACATGCTATTTCACACTGCAATTAACAATTAAATCTACATTTGGCGCTGCAAACTAGCTCATTATTTTCAAAAAAGTACTGTGCCAGGTTTTCTCTTAGGGAAGATTTTTTTGTGCTCTATATAACACAGCATTTGAAAACAAATTTTAATTACAGTTTAGCAAATGTTTTGCATTAAGAAATTTGTTCAGGTTTGCAAACAAAACCAAGTAACTCAGCAGACTATAATAAAATAACCTACAAGGCATTCAGATTGTTCAGACTGCTGAACTCAAAGGGCAGAGAGATTGAAGTAAAACCAGATTCAAATCCTTCCTGGCTAGAGTTTCTAATTTTTTAAGACAGAGGAAGGTGCTCAGCACCCTCACCATTGGGATCCTTGTTTCTTTACCCATTCTTCATCACTGGATAAAATATTATTTTCTTTTCAATCAATTCAGTGTAAAAACTAAAAAAATAGTATTGCTTGTAAGACTCAAGATTTGGCTTGCATTAACAAGTCATACGTCCCATAATGGCCATTTTTGCTGACATACGTTTCTATGCTGACATATTTGAAAACTGTCACTCCTGAAGCACGAAAGAGCAGTATCAAATGTACTTACTACACGTTGCACATACCAGCAATGAGTCTTTTATGACACAGGCCACTTCTTCCAGTGAATTCAACTGAATGGAAAACAACTGGTCTAAAAGATGTAAGGTAGCTTTTTCAAGGCTTGGTAAGTGACGAAGCCAAAGGCTGAACACAGCTGATTCAGGAAGGGAGATCTTCTTCCTGGTTTAGAAAAGGAAATACTGTTTTACCTGAGTAACTAGAAGGAAGACAAAAAAAAAAAAGTACTTCTTTTCTTTTTTTTTGCTTTTTTAAAATATTGGGGAAAAAGGAGGCACAAAGACCAACCTGAGGCAAGAGAGAGATCTTGTTTACAGCAGACTGTTCAATAGCAAATCATAATAGCAAAAAATGACAGGAAATCACCATCATCTAAAAATGCTACTTTACCACATGTTTAAAATCTAGGAATTTCATCATGATGGATCCCATCAAATGGAAACAGAAGGTTTAAGTCCAGAGTTCCCTTCCTCTGTTGAGAAAGCTCCTGTCCCTGGACCTTGCACTCTCTCAAACCTGGACCAGTTCCTGGAGACAGCTACTGACAGAGAAGCAAAAAGGTCCTGCACAATATTTCTGCTGTATAACCAAAGCATTACCTATCTTTGCAGAGAAATAAGGAAAAAACCCAAAAACAACAACAAAAAGGGGGAAAAAAGAGAACAAAAAAAAAAGGAAAAAAAATTACTTAGAGGTGGCTAAGTCTTCAGCCCACCAGCACTGACCAGAGCTATTTAATGGACAAATAGTTAAGAAGGTAAGTTACCTCTTCACCTAAATACTTCAGCTATTGGTGCTGTATCACTGCAAAAGAAAAGGTACAATGTGGACCAGGATGAATCAAAATATACTAAACCAACCACCCAAGAAGAGATATCACAAACATCCTAGAATATTTTTGCAGCTATTGTGATAGTTGCAAATTAAAATATTCAAACCAAAACAATTCATAAATAACAATAAATATTTGCCTTGGTCTTAAATCAAGTTAAGATTAAAAAACTTAAAATTAGGCTGGAGAGTACAATGCAAACTAAAACTACTGATAAGAGAAAAATACCAGCAAAAAGAATACTAAAGCCATTTTAGGATCTATTTTCGATGTATTTATTTTGCCATAATAATAAAAATTGTTCATTTAATTATCAGCTCTCAGAATTCTGAATTTCATAAAAAGCCTGTATTTTTTTATTCAGTATTATGTAACGACCTTAAAGTGTACATGCGGAGACAAGAAATACATTGAAGTACCAAGAATTTCAAAACTGTAAAGCAATGTTTAATTTTAGGATGCTGTTTTATTAAATATTATTATTAAAGCATGTAATACATGCTTAATTTATATCAGAGTAAATTAAGAATGACAAAAGATTAGTTGATGTTGCCATTACCAACTTTCTTGTTGTTTTTGTGGTAGCGTGGTAGATACTATAGATATTATGGCAGGAAAAGAAAGCTCATAAGCTTACATAGAGATGTTGCAACTCTAAGATATAAAAACCATGCAGGAAGTTAACTGTAGTGATTATACTCCCACAGGTGAACTTGCAGATTGTACCACCAGAAGAATTTTGAGTTCTTTGGAATCTTGCAAGTGCCCTATTTTCTGGGGCAGGCTTCACCCATGTTCAGAAAGAAGACATGTTCAGAACATAACAGAGTTAGGGAAAACAGAAGTCAGTTGTCAGAGCGGGGAAAAAGATAAAATACAAGCACATTCACATTAAAGCCACATCAGTTCAGTGACAGTCCAGGCACAGATCATACAAAGCATACAAAAGCCTCTATCTGCTCTCACGGAAACCGTGCACTTTCATTGAGGACCTGCATGAGTCACTTAGTCAAAAGCCATACGAAATCTGTTATTTTTGTTCAGTAAGTAAGAACTACTTACTTGTTGAGATAAGTAAGTAGCTCAACAGCTAAGAAAAGAGACATTTATTTCAGTCAGAGAACCTCTTATGACCATCCAAAGAATGGCCTTAAGTGTCAGAAGTCTGTCATGATGGACTGCCCATCAGCTTACTGATATGAGAACAAACCATCTGTACAGCACTGGTGAACCTGCTCTCAAAGTCTTTCAAACTTGTGGAACATAAACAGTCCAAAGCCAAAAAAGATGGACAAGTGAAAGAGTGAAAGATAGCTCTATCTTTTTGAGCACATCTTTCACTACAAACCTCCACATTGACATTCCTTTTTCATTCCTTTTCTTCAGCTTCTAGTAACATGCATAGATTAGTTATTTTCCTTTTCCAATAATTATCTATTTTTGTCTGGAGCCCTCAATAGATCACCACAAAAATCTTCATTGGAACATCTTGGAAATTGTGATGAGTATAGAGGAAGCAATTTAAACTGATTAAAAAACGAGAGAAATGGATAATTGACATAAAGTGTTCACAAGGGACATTTTCTAGTATTAAAAAAAAATAATTGTTTATAGTACAGCGCCTCTACTACAACTTGAATAGAGCAATTCTCAAGCAAAAGTAGGCTGTGCTTTCCCTGACATCTTCCCTTTCCTGACATAGCCAATTTTGCTGATGTTCAGCTTCACTCAGCTGGTTTTCATCCATAGACTGATTTTATCAGAACAGTGGGCTTAGCGGTAGCAAAGCTGTATTTCACAAATTGCTCCCCTCTCAGACTCATTAAAACTAATCTCCTGAAAACCAGGAGAATTTAAAATCTGAAGAACAAATTTCACAAAAAAAACTCCAAAAACAACAAAACCCAAAAGAATTATGAAAACTTCAAACAAAATGATCTATATTACACACAGAAAAATTAAAATGTCTCCCAAAATGTCAGGTTAGGAATGGTAACACACTTATATGGGACATAAATTACATTTCTGTGAAAAATTATCACAATTTCCACAAAATTCGTGAAATCTATTAAATGCTTAAAACTCGTTTTTAAGGAATAGATGAGACAAAGTCCCCGTCAATATTTTAAAACTGTTATGCCACAGTTTGTGCAACAGCAATGTAAAATTCTTCTTTGGCCCACAGTCTCAGCTCTGCTATTCAACTGCAAGGGAAATACTTTACTAGAAAGGTGTACAGTGCATTCAGCATACAAACCTAGAAAAAAGACATTGAATTGATAGTCTTTATGAAAAAGCAAACCAATAATACAAACCCTGCTGCTTACTTTAAAAAGGCCTCATTCACAGCCTCTAGAAACTCTGAACTGAGAATTTCTTTTGATGAACCTCCATGGTAAAGAAGGAGAGTTTCCAGCAATGGAATTAGATCAGGCAAAGTAATGAGAGGCACACAGAAAATGGACACAGCATTCACACGACTGGCTGAAGTGCTGAAGAAAAAAATAAACACAGTTCGTATTTCAGAAAGGTCATGCATTATAAACTGTTAAGCTAAAAAAAGGACATTTAATTAATTACAGATTAAATGTAAGACATGCATACCAAACTGCTGAAAAATTATTTACTAGAATTATTTACTAGAGTGACTGTTGATGAAAAATTCCATATTGCAAAATGTTAAGAAGTCAGATAAAATTTTGGTATATAAGTGCTCAAAGCAAACCATGTGAGGGATATCAACACAATTCTGAATTGAACCCAGTTGTGTTGGCCCATCACTACATCCTTCTAAGCAGACACTTCTCTGTCTTTCCCGGAGTCAGTGAAGGAAGAATAGAGATTCATAGCTCCCTGGAGTTTCCTGGAGTCCCAGGAGAGACAACCTAGGTGCTTTTTGGACCCGTTCTTGCTTTTTCAACCTCTCTTTCCTCTTAACACAAACAATTTATGAATCTTGCTGTCTTCAAGTGCTCAGCTGGAAAATTTTTGTCTTACAGATCTGCAACTGAAGGAATATGTAGCATTTTTGGATCTTAATATAGAAACCACTTGCTGGATTGTTCCACTAAAACTACATGGTTGGAAATTATTAAAGACAGTGGAATCTGGAACATAAATAAAATACAGAAACTTTGGAACTTTAAGAAAATTTAAATGGCAGAGACTAGATTTGCAAAAAGAAATCACAACTTTCTCAGAGAATGTGTGTTATTTCTAGCACATGAAACTGTAGCATTGACAGAAAGACACTTATAAAGACCAAGAACTATGAAATTTGAATTATCGTCCTATATTGTTTATAAAAGGCTTCCCTGAGTTCCTGCAAATTTCTTCTGATTCACTAAAAGTGCATTCTCTGCAAGAATCTGAAAGCATTTTCTTTGAGGAGTCACCAATACTAGTCCTGAAGACCAGAGACGGGAATTAACAAGCTGCTCAGCAGGATGGACACGAGGTGTTAATCATTACCATTTAAAGAGAGAGCGAAATAAAACATGACACATTTTCAAAGCTGCACATTTCTAAGTAATAACCTGATTAGATATGTGTTTAAGGTTTCTTATACTGGAATACTTCAAAATGTACTTTTGTCACGTGTTTTTATAGTAATGTTGATTATTGGGATGATCTTACTGTGCAGCAGTATTTTCTAGGATACACAGACCTGAAACTCTAAATCAGTTCCCTTTGCAAAATTATGTTTCTAATTCCTTATCCAAGATTAGCAAAATTTAGCAGATTTACTTTACTTCAGAAGAAAAATACTGTAAAGGCAATTCTCTTCTACATAATCTTCAGAATATGTTCTTGGAGAATAGTGCACAACACACTTCACTGTGTACCATGAATGTGCACAGATATTATTATCTGAATTTTTTAAATAACACTAAATGGAGAAAGAAGAAAATGTGCACTTGTAAAAGCAAACAACTTTTGTGCCTGGAATTTAAATAAACATCCCTATCAAAATTTCTACACTCAAAAATCAACCTAAGTTCAAATTTTTCCCTTTCTCCCAGCAGAAATCAGATATTTCTCTTCCCAAAAGTCTCAACCAGCTTTTCAGCTAAGTTTCATCCTACTTTCTAAAAATGTGGGCCTTTATTTCCTGTATGAAAAGAAACTTCCTGATACTCGTCATTAACTGAGTCCATAAAACTCCATGAGTTTTAATACTAAAACCAGTTCTAAACAAATTCATCTCACTTCATCTCTTCCTTACCAAATATCTAGATGCAAAAAGGAAGGGAGAAGATTAGCCAAGTTTTTGGCTCATGATACAAGAAAAATATTTCAATCAGTCTCTTCTTCCCTGTAATTTTACAAGCTATGTAAAATAGGTCATGAAACGCTTTTATTCATAGCATCCCTTTTGGCTCTGAAGGGTAACAGAATGTGCACAGGCATTTTATTTCATTCCATTCATTAACTATGAATAATTTCAATTTTATTAATATTTAAATGCTTTTATAGTAGTTACTTTTATTAGTAACTTAACTACTTAATAATAACAACAATAATTTCATTTTGTTTATTACATAACACTATTAGTTTAGTTATTTTGTCACCAATAATTTAATTATGCATAAGTATTGCTTATTTATATTTATTACTCTATTTTTAATAATTTAATCTAATTGAATACACTTAAAACAGAAGACACAATTTGAATTCAGCATTTACCTTTAAAATATCTTCTTTTTTCTTTTTTTTTTTTTTTTTTTAGCTGCAATTCACTTAATTTACATGCAATCAGTAGGGTCTACTGACATTCAAATGACATAATTTTATTACTGAGAAAAGACTATGATCTGCATTTCCAGGTCAGTAGGAAAGTAAACATCAGACAGCAAAAAGGCACGATCATGTGAAAAAGAGTGACAACAGCACCATTACGCAAATGATCTTTGAAGGTCCCTTCCAACCAATCTGTGACTCCTAGGTTATATACAAACTCTTATGTGAAACCAAACTTACCAAGCTTGTCTACACCTTAAATTATCTAACATATGTATCCAAAACTTTTCAACTGAAGCCCAAATTGCCCAAGACTGTAAAATGATCCTCACTGAACTGTAATGACCCAAACTAAAACATATCAAAATTATGTTCAGATATCACCTACCTCTCCTGAATGTTAAGTCCATGGAACTGGTTTTCTCTGAGTTCTGTTACTAATGATACGACCATCTGTTAAATAAAATAAAAATAAATAAAACAAAATGCATTACATTTACTGCCAATAAGCAGACATTAGTTGCATGGTTCTGTGTGACTGATGTGCTGTAAAGGTAAATAACTTCCTCTATTTTGATTTTTTAAATTTTTTAACTATTGATGTCAAATAAAAGCTCTCCAAATCACTGAAAAAACTGTACTGTAAAATGTTATTTTAACGCATTTAACTTTATACCTTTAAAAATATATATATTCATCTTAGCTCTGCTTCCCCAAGAGTTAAGGCATAACTTTCAGAAGGGACGATTTTTACATAAATTGTCTAATTCAAGTCAATATATTATGAAATGTTATTCCCACTGTTTTCATATATCTTAAATATAAAAGTGACTTTAGGCAAGATTTAGGGGCTCATCTCCCATTTTAAATGCCGCAGATTTAGTAAAAAAAAAATAAATCAGAATTTACATTCTAATACATAAAATAACAAATAAAATTTTAACTTCATGGGGAAAAAATAATGATAGAACAGGGTTTTTCTTTTGTTATAGCATGACAGCAATGGGAATATTGTTTTTATGAACATCTATTACAGTGTAATCTAATAAAAATTTCTCATTTGTCCAGAGATCTCCCACTTCATTTTTTCCCTTAAAAGGTTGTAAAAGTAACTGAGGTAAGAAAAGATAAACAAAGTTCAGTTCATGTTTCTTATCACAATGACAGCTCCATGTATGTGCTTATAAACTGGTGATGTATTACTAACAAAATCTCAATTACACAAAATACTTACATTTTTAACCAAGTGACAATAATAATCTGCTGACGTGTAGCCCAGAACCGATATGAACGTACTGGTTTCCGCTTCATTACTTTCCCACTTGGAAGAGCAAAGGAGATGGCACAGCAAACTCTGAGAAATCAACAGAATAACAATAAGGTACCAGGCTACCACAACCTGTGTAAAGGGATAAGACAGCTACTGAACTCTGTCTGGGTAAGGCATTTTGATTTGCTGTGGCCATTTTACATCATTGATACAGAAGAGCAGACAGTTCCCACCAACCGTAAAGACAATGTTGAGGCGGCTATAATCAAATGTGGCTTCACACACACCACACGATTTCAGCAGCTGTCCAATAGCAAATAGAGACCATTCACATCAAACCACAGATCTTTGTTAGGTTTCAGTTCTCTGGGAGACATTTCAATAATCTATAGTTTCAATCAGTACCATGATCAAGAAGAGAAAGTGTGAAATCAGCATCTACTTTTTCATATCACTTTTTCAAGATGCTCTGGGATTCAGGGTCTGGTTTCATACTCTAATTTGCTTAATTTCCTCATTATTTTGAGAAGATGATAAAAATCTTATCTTGACATTTACTTCTCTACCAATTTCACTATGAAATGCTTTACATTTCACTAAAACTTTTTAAATACACATGATAATCTAAGCAATCCTTTGATCATAGATTCTAAGTCAGGTTAACAGATTTGGTATGCTGCTTCTGCAGGCATGTGCAGGGGACTCTGAGCATAGTACTCATTCTCTCCTAGTTCTTTAGCATTATACTACAGCTCTTCTGTCATTTCGACAGATCTTACACCCCAGCACCTTCACTAGCAAACACATAATGAAAACCAAAACTGCTAAATCTTGACCAGGTTTCTGCATCCTGGTATCACAACTGAGCTGAGATAGTTCTATGTTGATTATCAAACTATCTGCTCTGCATTTTTTACAGCTTTCATTTCTTCCTGCTCTTGACTGCTACATGTTAACACAACAACAGTTATGTTCCCTTTCCAGGGTTCATTTCAGGGCTTTATGTAGCACTGACACTTAAAGTATAAACTTTATATAGCACTAAGTATATAAAATTCTTTGTAACAGAATGTCAGGATTAGTATATACTGAAAAAGGCCTTAGTTTAAAAAACATATGATTAAAGGAAAGTTCAGGTGAAACCTGTGACTTCTATGGGTTTAGGATACTTCATTCTGTACATTCTTATTAATAAAAAGAGGAACATGATGAAAGATTTTTGAGACAAAATAAAAAATAGAATTCTCATTAACTCATTTTCTCCTTTCAGAAATTCAAGCATATATACATGTTTTTGTTGAACACCTCTAAGCAGCTGCTTCAGAAATCCTGGAATTAGAGAAATTTAATCCATGTTTTCTATGTTTGAATGACGTGAGAGAGAAGAATCAGCAGAAAAACACGAGAGGTCTAAGAAAATTCATTGTTATCAAAACAAGTAACAAGCATTTGGGATACCTTATTTATCATACTTCAGGATTCTTTTACTACCTTGAAGAGTTATGTTAAATGCCTAAATACCCTTTTCCTTCACTTTTCTTAGATAGGCCTCAACAGGAGCAACTGCTGTTCTACTGCCATCTGGAGAAATCCCGAAAACCAAAGAGGACGAAAAATACTGTGGCAAAACAGTTTCAAAGTAGTAACTCACATTCAGTTTTTGCATTCTTAAGAAAAAGACAGAAAAGAGCAGATTTTTAAAATGTACAAGCCTCTAAATGTGTCAAAAGTGAAAGCTAAAATCTATTAGTACAGTCTCCCAACAGGCCTTTATCAATTTATTAATAAAAAATAATAACCCTTATATATTTTTATTGTCTTTTACAACTATTACTGAAGTTAAATTTTCTTTTCAGTACACTATCAAGGATATCTACAAAATAGGACAGTTTGCCAAGTAGAATGAGATATGGGACTAAACTGCAAGTCTAAAACAAAAGAGGCATTACAACAATAAAACCTGGGATGCCACTTTTGCTAGAGGTAAGGAGCAGGCTTGAAAAGTGTAAAGTCTGTTAGATTGCTTAGTGAAAGACTTTAAAAAAGCTTGACCAGTGACAATAAACATAAAAATCTCTGAAAAGGATTTGACAGGCTGACGTGGCAACAAATGACGACTAAATGAGGGAGTGGCTTAAAACTCCATATATTCATGTGTACCACTACAAAATTTATTATCTAGCAACCCTTTCCGTAACCAGAATTTTCCTCAGGGTAAAATTAATTGAACACTCTCTTTGTGAAGAGTAGTTTTGAAATTACTTTCCCCCCTACCCTTGTGTAACAGCCAGTATTAACCAAGCAATAGAAGAAAAGAAAAGACAAAACGACTCTACATCATCAGAGTCTACTTACGTTCTGCAACACTTTCCAGCGTTGGTTTTTGGTTTGGTATTGCTTTGGGGTTTTGCTTGCTTATTTATTTCCTTGGGTTTTTTTGTTGTTTAATTTTCAATTTACTAGATCCATGCAAGGAATTTGCAGATTTTTTTTCTTGAAATGTACAAAATCTCTGAACAACCAGAAGGGGGCAAGGGAAACACAGGCAAGGAGACTGCTGACTGTAGTCAAGATGAAAGGAGCTATTAGGTGTTTATATAAGACAAATAGGTATTAAAGATGGAAAACATTTAAAATTCAGCTCTATGTCTTATGTATTTCATTTTACTGACTTTTGCAGTGGAAAGCCTGAGACATCCCTACATGCAACAAAGATATTTGTTAACAGTAATTTAAAGTATTTGTCTTTTTCAGTTTAAAAGCTTTCTAATTTTTCTAGAACACATACAGAAAGTTCTCCTCTCTAGAAAAATGTAGTTATTTACTTCTTATATAATTCTGGTTGTAAGTGATAATTCTTTTCTATATTAGCAGAGAGCTGTCTAGAAGAAAAATTAATATTGATGCTTCACTCATACTTGACAAATGAGTTGTTAGTATAAGGAATATTTAATGTCTTCATCAATGGGATGGGATTGAGTGGGACAGTCAGATCAAGTGCACCCCCAGCAAGTTTGAAGATGACACCAAGATCCCTGTGGGAAGGGATGCTATCCAGAGGTAGGAGGGACAGGCCTGTGTGAACATCACAAAGTTCAACAAGGCTAAGTGAAAAGTACAGCACCTTGACTGGGGCAATCTCCAATATTGATTATCAGGGATGAATGGATTGAGAGCAGCCCTGCAGAAAAAGGCTTTGGAATATTTGAAATTAACTCTTTCAGAAGCTACTATAGAAAAATTGAAAAGACTTGATATTTTCTCATATATATAGGATTAGACCTTGTGAAAGGTTCCAATATTACATTATGAATCCCCCCAGAAGCACTTTGGAAAATCAAAACACATGACATATTAGAGAGCCACAGTATTGATCAGTTATTCGATACTGATGACTTCTAAGGAAGCATTTCACAATCAATACCTACAAGGTATTCAAGTACACGCTGAGAAAATTGCCAGTACTAAATGCATCCTGTATTTATGGTTATCAGTCATGGATCCTACACTACTCCAGCAAAATTAAAAACTACATAACAATCTACATAAACATCAGTTATTCTTGGCACTGAATCAATTACCATTCACTGTATAATCCAGTCATACCACATTCTACAAGCCAGAAAAGTGATCTGCAGCACAAATGCTGCATTCAATAGGAAAAATAACAGGGCATCTTTTATTTTTACATTTTCAGAATCAAGATGGCTGATTTTGGAAAACTAAGAGCTGTCAGGCATACTGTAATATCAGAAGTGATGTTTTTCTTGATTTCTCTCACCACTGAGTAAGAAGGAAACTACCTTGGTCATCATTGCAAGAGAGGAAATCTGTCCCCATAGCCTAGGATTAAAGGCATCCTGTTCAAAATCCCTTTCAACCTGAAACTGAATTAATGAATTTTTATAAAGCTCTCACAATGACCAACTTCTATGAACAACCTCACTAATGATTTTATTTTACTTTGGAAATTATACCGAGTAATACTGCAAATAATTCAAAATTCACTGCTGCAGAGAGATTTCTAGTATCTTTAACAGGCAGGTAATCCCTCTGATCACTACCACAAAGACATAAACTCATAAACTCTATCAGTGTAAGGACCCTGCTTCATATCTACAGGATCCTACAGCATACTTCCACCACCTCCCTACTCCCATGGCAAAATTCAGTATGGAATATGGGATAGGATACAATTTGCTGAGGCAAAGCAAGGGAAGAAAACAAATCATCTCCAGTCCTTAGCCCTCACAGTGGTTCTTGTCCTGTGGATGGATCAGAGCTGGGGTATCAAGACAAAGGATACAAAAGAAAAAGAGAGGAGAAAGAAAGAAAAGAGAAAGAAAGCCAATGAAAAAAGAGAAATAGAGAAAAAAAGAAAAAGGGGACCTGATTTATTCCCTTTTACAGTTTACCTGGTGCATGTCTCTTAGGTAAACTAGACTTGTGACACACTCTTGTTCACTCATGTACAGCCAGCCCTTCTCCAGGAACTGAGATGGGGGTTAGGGACTAAGTATGAGTCTCAAGGCAGAGCAGGAACTTGTCTCAGAACAGCACCACCCCAGCTCCACAGGACTCTCTCCTCCAATCACACCTTTCCTGTCACAATACTCAGAATGTTCTAGACAAAACATGCTTAGGTCTGATCCTCTACAACACCCCCTCAGTCAGTTTGCAGATGAAACCAAGTTGGGTGGGAGATCTGATCTGCTGAAGGGTAGGAAGGCTCTGCAGAAAGATCTGGACAGGCTGGATCAATGAGCTGAGGCCAGTGGTATGAAGTTTGATATGGTGAAGTGCTGGGTCCATCCCAACACTAGGTCCACTCAAAACCACCCCAGAGAGCACTACAGGCTGGGCAAGAGAGGCCAGAAAGCTGCCCAGCCAGAAAGGACCTGTGGGTGGCTGGTCAACAGTGGCTGAGCACCAACCAGCTGTGCCCAGGTGGCCAGGAAGGCCAGTGGCATCTTGGCCTCTATCGTCAATAGTGTGGCCAGCAGGATCAGGTCAGTGATCATCCCCCTGTACTCAGCACTGGTGAGGACACACCTTGAATCCTGAGTACAGTTCTGGGCCACTCACTGCAAAAAGGACTTAGAGGTCCTTTGACTTCTCTGGAGCAAGTCCAGAGAAGGAGAGTGAAGCTGGTGAAAGTTCCTGTGAGAGGCAGCTGTGGGACCTCAGGATTTTAGCCTGGAGAAAAGGAGTTGAGACTGTATTGTTCTCTACAACTGCCTGAAAGGAGGGTGTAGCCAGGCAGGGGTTAGTCTCTTCTGTTTTTATCTCAGTAACAACTGACAGGACAAGAAGACTTGGTCTCAAGTTGTACCAGGGAGGTTTAGATGGGATACTAGGAAAAATTTCTTCATTGACAGGTTGTCAGGCATTGAAATAGGCTGCCCTATCGGTGGTGACATCACCACTCCTGGAAGTGTTCAAGAAGGTGTGTGGATGTGGCACTAGGGGATATAGTTAGCCAGCAATATGGCAGTGCAGAGTTAACATTGGACTAGATGATCTTACAAGTCTTTTCCAACCTCTCTAATTCTAAAGAGGACTAAGCAACTGAAACACTTTTAAGCTAACTCTTCTGATACTCCCCTTTAAGTAATGAAGACTGATTTCCATAAAGGATTTGTTGAGTTACTCAATAACATTCTTTGTAACAAACACATCATGAGGTACATGAGCCTATAAAAGTCTGAAAATTATTTTCCTGGAGCAGAACTTATCCCTCCACTGATTTAAGTAACACAGCCCCAAGCAGACACCAACTCATGTCCACAAATCCAGCAAGGCAGGAGGTGCTTTGGGCTCTGATACTATATTTACCATGCAGGGATCCAAAAGCTCTGAACCCTTTTACCCCTTTTCTTTCTGCAATAGACGCTATTTTCCTGCACATGTCAATGGGGAAAAATATAGAAGCTTGAATTAAAGGCACAGTTACTTCTGCAATTAGACATCAACACATAAATAGAACTTGATTTTTATTACAAGATGGCAAGTTTTATGCTAGTAACTGTATTTCTGTAGCAGCTGCCCTGTAATTTATGACAGTTTCAAAGACATTCCAGGGGAGCCAGATAAACCAATTTACTTCTGGAAACTTCCCAACACACTATTTCCAAAATATTTATGGTTCTGAATGTCCTCAAAAGCAGATGTGAAAATAAATAGCTCCAATGTATTTTGAACAGTGGAGATGGATGGTTTCACTGGAATAAGCCATTCAAACCTAACACTAATTAAGACTTCCCAGCAATAATACTGAGCACTTTTTTGCCATCTTAGATGAGTCTATCAAAGCAACAGTAGAGCAGGATGGAACTGAATAATCTATCATTTATTCTAACAAAATACTTCTCTTAAGTATATTCTGCTTGAAAACACTAAGTGGAGTTATTTTTTTGAGAAGAGACCATTAATGACATGCTGGAAATTATGATCTGTGTGGATCTGTTGGGGTACAGCAGATACAGCATGGATACCCAAAGAGAAATTTCTGAAATCTGGCCAAGTAACAGGTTTATTTCTGACCTTTCTGTCTGCTTCAACTGGAATCAGATTTCCTCAGCTCTGCTATAAGAAAGCAGGTATAATATGAAAAACTACATCTGATTCAGAGGAAGCTTTAGAAGTAAGTGCTATTTGTTATTTCCATTTAATCAGACTTTGGAATGAGAAGTATGTCAATGACTTCAAGAGTCTGTACCTCAGTGTTGCTCTTAGGTGTTTCCTCTACAGCCAGCTGGCCCAAGGCTTTCAACACAAGTCTAGAAGATAAGAAGTCAAATTCTATTTCCAATCTGGCTTAAAAAGTACTTCAAAACTGTATAATTGATTACAACATTACAGATAAATCAGACAATATGATTTCCAAACACAACTTTAAAAACACTAAATACTAGGGGGTTTCTTTAAATGTAGGATCCTAACAGCCCACATTACTTCCTAAATCATTTAGAGTCCACAGTAAGCAAGATATACACATTGCTCTGATTTAAATATAAATTATATTAATATACACATTGCTCTGAAATAAATATATATTATTTGTTTGCTAGCTTTCAGCAGCTCAGACAAAAAAAAAAATCCTGTAAGCATTTTTTAGTAATGTTTTCTTAAAAATCCTGCCTAAAGGCCTATGAGTTTTATTGTGTCTCATATCCTCTAAATTAAATGATTGACAATAAAACATGGAGTTGATATTTTTAAAACCTTCTTACTATGGAATAAGCAGCCAGTTCTGAAGAATCATGGCTAAGTCTATAAATGACAAAGCAGTACGTTCATTTAGAGACCATTTCACTGTTTATGAAATCAATTCCGGGACTGGGATGCTGGGATGACATAACACAATTCATATTATTTCTACACACTTATCCATTTATAATAAAGTCTATGGCTTGTAGTTGTGCTTCTAAGACCTCTTGCTCTCTTGCTCCCTGGCTCCAGGGGAAGACAAAAGAATAGTTTTCTGCAATTCAAAATCAAATTGTAAAAGAATATAAAGTATCAAACATCATACAGATTTAAATATCATCTAGTTTTACTCTAAATTATTCTGTTTTGTCAAATTTTATAAAATTCTCTGTGTATCAATTAGGGGAAATTCCATGGCATATATTTGTGAACAATTATTATCAGTATGTGAGAGCATATGATGCTAAAAAAATAGTAAAAACATTTTAAAAAATATTTAAATATATCATTGATAACCTAACAAAAAAGTCCAGATTCTCCTTTAAAATTAAAATTGGTTAAAACACATTGCAGACAGACAAAATGTTAAATTACACACATACATTTCAATTATTAGCTAGTCAACACAACTTCTCACTTTACCAAACTTAGTATATTCCAGTAACCACTCAGGTTTTGCAATAAAGAAACCACTTCAGTTTCAATTAACATTAAGAAAGCTTGGAATATTCTTCAGTAATTTAGTTAATTAGGGCCAAAATGCCTAAGTACAAGGCTAGGAGAGGTTTGCTTCCTACATTTCTTTCTGACATTTACTGTCACGGAGTTTTCTTGTTTCAGCACAGTTTATGGACACATACATCTACAGGATGGTTTTCATTAGCTAAATTCTGTGCCAGCACACGAAATAAACTGCTGGCTACAAGTCCATGTCTAGGATTTATTGGAGCTTCTCATTTTAGTCCTTCTTCACTTGGAACAAAAGTCTGATATCTGCCTACATCTGAATCTCCATTGATAACCATGACAGACTAGTTGATCATAAACAAATTATTCTGCTAAACACTCCTACAAAGACAAAAATCTTGTCATTCAAGCATGTGATTAAGATACAGAAAATCTACAGATTAATGACTAGACTGAATTACTATTACTTTTGAGTTAAAAAAAAAAAAAAAAACACAAAAAAAAAAAAACAAAAACAAAAAAAAAAACACCAAAACACACCAACAGGAATAATAGTATTCTTTCAGAATATTCATACATAGACTTCATTGCTTTTCACATATTCCCAGACATGAAAACACAGATTCTGTGAAGTTCTCCACACTCTATCTGATGATGACCCTTAACCCTGTCCTGTCCCTGAAGAATTAACTAGGCTCGTTTTCAGTCAGTGTTTTCAGTAAAACTGCTTTAGGTGCTCTTATATTAGGTCAATTTCCTTAACTTTGTTTCAAGAAACATAACTACAGTTTCCTCTTTAAGAAGATTTTTAAAGTATGGCAAAAATACACTAAAGTATCATGAAAACCTACTAGAAAAATTTAACTGTAAAAATGCAAAAACACATTGAGACAAATATGCTTTTTCTTTAGAAATTAAAGCATGCTGTGAACTGTATTATTCTTGCTAATACATGTAGCTTAGTAAGAAGACTAGGCTCTTTTTTTTTTTTTAAATATGTTTACTCTGTTTACTAATATGGATGAAAAATGTTACATGATCCTAATTTCCAAATTAAATGTGGAAAATTATGGGAAGGAGAAGGGAAGGCTCCATTGTTTTTTCCTCACCAATTGAACCTCAGTTACCTTCTGTGATACTAGTACAGTAAAAATATGTTGTACTACTGTGGCTAAGACCATGAAACTTTTTAATGGATGAGTTCCAAAGCCTAAGCTCCCTCTGCAAGTCACTAACAAAACCCTCAGAAATCATAAGAAAGAAGCTGAAGAACTATTGGGCTGGCAAGCTTTGAGTCTATTCCTGGCCTCAGGCGGGAAAAGCAGTTTCAAATCTCCTTCCCTTTTCACTCTCCTTTCTCTTTAAGAAACGCCCACCTAGAAAGTGCTATTATTCTTTGTATTAAAAGATTTGATGCTGAAATAAAACACACATTTACACTAACCTACAAAAGGAAATTCAACAGCTCTACCTGAGTCAACCATAAATATTTTTTCTTTTTTTTTTTTAAAGCTCTCTGGTTTAACTAGCCAGTGATTTAGAAATAATTTCCTTCTTCCCTCCATAATTTTCAAAAGCAAGAAAGCAAGTTTTTCACTGAATAATTCCTTGAATCCACACAAAAATGATGCAGAAAAGAAGGATGAATATGTTTAGAAAGAGTGGATGGATTGTAAGATTGTTTCACTTTTACTTTAAATCTGAGTTACATAATTTCCAGGAAAACTATAATCTCAAATCTAAGCTTTTTCCAATGAATGTATGTACTCATTGTACACTTCCGATAGGTACACATTGCAAAAACTGCACCTAATTAACAACGATATTCAGCAAAGATAACTTTAATCACTTTGGGGTTTTACTTTCTAAGTATCATGTTGTTTAAATTTTATGTGGAGAAAACTGTCCACTGAACTTCTTAGCAAAAAAAAAGCACAAAATACACCCATGATGGTGATACAAGAACTGCTGGTCACAAGTTATATTAGACTGAGCAAGAATATCTAATGCCAGTACAATTTCATCAAATAGAAATCTGAATCTCTTTTTGTGTCTCAGTAACAAATCATTATTCTTTACTAGAGCCACCTGGAATGACTGAAGTGTTCTGAGAAATGTCAACTGGCTAGCAATTTGTGACACTTGCTGTTAAAGCTCAAGCAGCCTTGCAGAAAAGCAGAAATCTTGGTTTCTCATTTTGTTTGTTTACATACTTAGACTTGTTTATTTTGGCCCAGAAGCTGAGAAATCTTTTACAATCATGTTAGCTTGGCACTGCTAAAGAATTATATTTGAAGAAGAGAGGTCTGTTTTTTCCAGCCTATTCATCATACCATTCCATTTTCACCCAGGAGACTATGGTAATGTTTGCTAATTTGAAAACATTGCAAATTCTCTTACATCCTACCAATGTAAGTATCTAAAGCTAATCAAAGAAGGTCCAAATCAGCTTAAAATGATGATTCTCAAGAGCTAGTAAGAAGACTAACTGTTTAGATGTATAATCTTCAAAATGTTCAAAATGACCAAGAACTCCCTCCGGCTGACTTTGCAAAAATGAAAGAATAACAGAAAAAAAGAAAATACTGACAGTGAACTCAGTAAAACTTTAAGACAATAAGTATTAGAAATAGTTTATGCGCTGTATGTGAAAAGCCATCTTCATTCTAAAATGTTTTCTATGTTAAAAAGATCCTGCCCCAGTCTCTTCTTGTACAAGTAAGTTTAATACCTTTTATTACCCTCCTGCCCTTTATGAATTAATATTTTAGAACCTATCCTGCTAGAAATCTTGAATATATATTATCACTGTATCAATTACTCATCCTTGACTGATCAGTCAATTCACATTTTCACTGAAATATTTTCCCTCACCCATACTTAACCATACCTAAGAACATTGGGGTCTTTAACAGACTTGTACATTAGCACATTTTAGAGGCAGGTATATCAAATTTCTAGCAAATGCTGCTATGAGATGTGGATTTCCTAAGTTATACACACCTTAGGAAGTGCAATCACTTCAACAGGATAAAGTCCATGGTATCTGGGACACAAACTAATCACACAAAGAAAAGGGCCTGAATTGTTCTTTACTCCCTTGGGACACATTCCAAAGCAAGCGGACTTGATTCTTAAAACTAAATTTTAACTAGTAATTTAAAATTTGAAAATTTCTTACCACATTAAGAGTTCATTAAGTGATTAGGCTTTAATTAATTATGTCAGATCTTAAATACATGCCTATGCTTCATGTAAGTCTTTTTCACTTTGAACTGTTACCCACTGACACTCAAGATTTTTTTTTCAAGCTCATTTACATACTTGACTCCACATACGGTTAATTGCAATCTAAAAACTCATCCATCAAAACATGTCCTTTAATGCAAATACCCTTATAAAATAAAATTAAATTATCTGTCCTCAACTGAAGCTGATTTACATACTCTAAAAAAGGCCTTTAAGTGTGTAGGGTTTCTAGTATTAATTTTCTTTTTGTTGGAGGGAGTGATTAGGAGAAAAAAAACCAAAGCAGGCTTAAGCTTAAAAATGAACAAAAATAGTTTTATTAACATACACTAAAAGAATGATAAAAAAAAGTTGAGAAAAAGAAAAACTAAAACAGCATGATACTTTAAAACACGCCTCTTTCCTCTTACAAACTATTAACTTATTGAACAACATAGAAAGAACACAACTTAGGATTTTCAGTCAGTTTCACTGTTCAGACATAACTACTCATTACTTTTAGGAGAAGAGTGTCTCTAAGATCTTTTTATGAAGAGGTTTGTAAGCACCGTCCAACAAGAATACCATTGAACCTGAATAGCAAGTTAATTTTAATGTGCACAGATGGTCTGAAAACTGGATACTTTAAATACTTCTTTTCTAAGTCTACAAAAACATTCTGCCTTATAGGATAGGCAGTGATATAGAGAAAGCAGCTCTACCACTGAAACACTCACTTTAATCTAACTACCTAAAATTATAGTCTGACATACCACCCATTCACCTACATCTTTATAATGAGCTAAGTTGTTGCTTTAGCTCTTTGAAGCATAAAACCTGTGTGAATTGTAGATAAGACATGTATCTAGAGAGCACTAATATATCAGAATTCCATCTGTCACTTTGTTATTACACACACTGAACATTTCTGATGTGATTATATGATTATATACTATGATTATAACTGCACCCTTCCTCTATAAGAATATTTAATATTTAATAGTAACAGCAACTTCGAAAACAACTAAGTAAGTCCAAAACACCAAAATAAGTAGCAGCTCTCTAAGCATAAATTTTATTTTGAATTCTGAACTCTGCATTAAGTGGTAAAGGAATTCAAAACATATACTACACACATTCTCTTGATTTTGTCTGGTGTTTTATCACACAAAATTAAGCAGTACAACACTATTGTGCACAACACCTGTCTGTTATTGCACTCTTCTCTAACAAATAGTACAGGCTGCCTGTACCATTTCAACAATTTTGCCTGGAGTTGGCTGCAGATGCTCCTGTGGAAAGCACAGATTGTCTACTGACTGTAACTATGAGTTATTGAACTAACCAGTATGCCACCAGCTAGCAAAAAAGGGAAACAGCAAGGCTGAATGAAAACAATCAAGGACTGAGTAAAAGCTCATTCATGTCCAAGCACTCCAGATCACTTTGAGGAAATATCTTTAGACCCACTTACATGTAAGCTGTTGATGGAAGGCAAGGGTAAATTCCATATACAGTGATTGAGGAAAGCTGCTACAAAGAGTCTTGAAAGACCAGTGAAAAACACAGAAAAAATTAATAGGAAAGGTATAAACAAGATACATACTTTAATCACTGTCAGAGGTCTTTCATCTGAAGGAACACACTATGATCTCTGCAGTGAATAAAGTTCCTGATGATTACTTGCACAGATTAGAGGAGGAATGACAACGCTTTTCCAAACATACTAAAAAGCCGTAAGATCCGTAAAACCACAAGAGTGAGTCTCAGAAAGTGATTAAGTAACTTTGAACTACTTTGGCCTCCAGGAGATTGAACATTTTCCATTCGTCTCTTGGATGCATGCCTCCTGGAACACAGACGTCCCTCTCCCTACAACTGCTAGGAAAAACCAGATTCCCTGCTCCATGCCTTTTCATCCCTCTTACACTGACATTCCCTTCTGATTATTTTATCATGGTAAAATATTGCAGTGATATTATCACAAAGGTAAGAAATAGTAAAAAATAACTAGTTATTTATCTTAGTCCAAATACTACTATTTTTTTTTCCTTTTAGAGAGGGGAAATGACAACAAAAAAGTTTGAAAATGCTGTATCTGTATTAGAACCCTGCTAAAACTTAAGCTCTATGACAGAGATTCCTTCTCCTTTAACTTTCTCAGTAATAAATAGCAGGTGAAGTATGTTCATAATTTTAACTCAGATATCTCTGTTCAGCTCTTAATCTCCTTCTTTCAAAGTTGTCTAGATCAGAAAGAAAAAATATGTTTCTCAGTATATCCTCTAGCAACTTATAAGCCTCTCAATAGACACATTACCCATATATGTCATTAAAGTAGTATTCTTATCACATAGAGACATCCTTTATTACAAATCCAACATTAGTTTAATACTTCTTCCATCAGATGGTCTTGAGGCCCATTTCCCCAGTGGAATAACAATTCACAAGTGATTTAGGCTCTTCCTAACATAAAAAAAGCAAACTAAATAACAGATATTGAGGTTTACTCTAATTTGTGCATTATTTTTTTCATGTTACCTTTAATGCCTGTCTCCTAGAAAAATGTGAACTTGAAGACTTTCTTCTATAAAGAATTATCATAAGAATACCTTTTAGGAAAAGAAAAGCTCTTTACATTATGTTTGGATTACTTTCAACATATGTCCTTTCCTAACTATTTCTAATCTTTTCCTAACCATCTGACAAAGCGTGCACACAAATAAAAATAGTAGGCAATGAGTTTGAAAGATGGAAAGTATATTGGCCCGAAAATCAAATCAGTGTTCTTTACCTAAGAAAATATTGCCATTCCAATTCTGTGTACAACTTACACAGAATCACAGAATGGTTTGGGTTGGAAGGGGACCTTGAAGAAGATCCCGCCCCAGGCAGGGACACTTTCAAGGCATTTGGTCCTTGCCTGAGCTACGCTGCAGCCATGCCTGTGGCTGGCCATACACCAAGCTGCCCTGGAGCCTGACCCCAGGCCATGACTTCACAGCTAAACCTTGGGCCTGCCTCATCACTGTGGGCCTGGTGCGGTACTCACCGAACTCACAGTTGACCCTGGTGATTGCCACTGGACTTGCTCTGTTCTTCTTGTGCCACTGTGCCATTTCTGTGTCAAGGCACAGCTGCACCTGCCTTCTCCTCACCTACACTACAGATCCCGACTCACCTTCTCCTGTGGAGCAGCCCATCTTCACACCAACTGTGGCAGCGTCACTGAGCTACTCTCAACTGCCCCTGAAATATAATGGTCTCAATACTCAATTTCACTAGCTGTCACTAATAAGTATTTTCAGTTAGCCTTTCCATTGATTACTCTCAGATCTTACACAAACTAGGAGTTGATTTACATTTTCATTTCGGCTCAATAATTTTTTTCCAAATGCTTAGTGAAATTTTCAGCCAACAGCGATTCTGTCCAGGGTCTGAAATTAGCTTTGAGGTGAATACTTAAGAGGTGAAAAGGGTTTCATTTCCGAATATATTCTCAGACCTTTTGGACCCAACTGGTTTATTATTATATTTAAGACGAAGCTTGATTTTCACCAAAAAAAGCCACAAAAACCCACAAGCATTTTACTACATGAACTGAGGTCAGTGGATGACTGGGAGTTCTTACTCTTGCATTTTTTAGACCCATGGCACAAACAGCAGCATTTTCCTGTTTTAAGTGACATGACTGCAGTGATACCATCACTGAGGTTTTTTGCAGAGACAGTCACAAAAACTGAGGATTCTTCTTCATAAATTATTTATTCCATTCTGGTTTGAAAACCTTTCAAGATCTGCACAGATTGCTTCCTGGAGAGTTTTGCACAAGAGTACACATAACATAAGAATGGTTCAGGCCACTTGATGAAAGATATTCAGAATGCTTTTTACACAGTCCATTCACATGCATGATATTCTTAGTACAATCTGTCTTGCTCTACTCGTTCTCCACAGGTGTGTTATGTCTGTGCAAAACCCTTTGTGCTTGTTTCACTTAGCTGAGGAATTCTGCATCTTTCAAAAATTACTTGGAGCTTCTGACCATACTTACTTACTGTTGGATTTTGGTATTATTATTTTCTTCCAGAATCATAGAACTTCTTGGCTTTTATAAAATATGTTCCTGCCATCTGGTGAAAAAAGAAACTGCTGTACCCAAGTAAACAAACACAGCATTCCCTATGGAGAGGCTGAACTGAAATTGTTTTTCTAAAAGCAAGCCTGATATTATAGAAAGCTTAATATATGGCACCAGCTAGAAATGTCCCTCTTTTTGTGTCATCACACATTATCTTTCTATATATTTAAATGAGAAATCTTTCATTGGTGTTGGGTTGGCTTTGTATATTGCCAGAAACTATACCAGTTATTCTTTGGAACAGATGGCTTTCAGGTAAGTCACAGAATATCAGGGCCTCTTCAACTTTGTTCTGCACTTCGAGAACTACTCTACTGAACTAGAAGGGGTTTTTTTTTTGCTTGGTTTGTTTGGTTGGTTGGTTAGTTGGTTGGTTTGGTTTTGTTCACTGTCTCAGCTTCTGGAAAATGTTACTCAGTTCCATCAAGTATTTTTAGATCTGCCTGCCCTTTCAGCTCACCATTTTTCCTCTATCTGTGTCAGATTTGCTTAGATAAGTGTCTTGGTTTTGACAGACAGTTATCTGCCAGGGTAAACTAGAGCCTCCCTTGGAATGGAGAATGTAAACCCCCTTCCCTCCCAATTATTATAGGTTTGCAATTAGGGGCTCTCAGGCAAAGATATGGGAATAGGAGTAACAGTTCTTTACTAGGAATATTTAAAAAAACCCACAAAAATACAAATGTAGTAGTAGAAAAAAAACAAGCAAGGAAGCAAACAAAGATCCTGGAAAAAACCCTGACAGAGCCAGGGATATGACCTGGCACCCTGCTGGTGTTGCAGGGAAGCAGTCCAAATAACTCCTCCTGGAGTAACAGATGTGGTTCTGTGGAGTAGAGATGGTCCTGTAAAAGTCCAGTGGTGGTGAGATGGGTCCCGTCTTCCTCTCGGACTTCAATAAAAAAAACGGATACCTTGTGTCCTTCAGTCCCAGTTTTTATCTAGCTAGAAACAGTTGGCTCCTCCCCCACTGGGTGGAGCATCTCACCATGGGATGATGGAATGTGCCATGTCATTGGTGGGCCCTAATGGCCCATTTTCAGAAGATGTCCCCCTGGAGGACGGAGGGGTGGTGAAAGAGGTAAGAAACACTGCCCACCTGGTTTTAATGGCTGGGCCATTATCAGAAGGCATCCTCCTCTCTCCCGCCTGGAGTAAGAAGGATAAAACATCTCCCAAAAACCAGCTTTCAACAGATGAAATAGAATACACATTTTTAGGTTACATAATCCAAGACAATAATTGGCCTTGAGAAAATATATATTCCATTTTCCCATGCTTTAGCTTTGCCTGACATAACCTTTTATGTTTTCTTTTGGCTCTAATTGTCCAATTGGTGCTTGATTAATACAACCAATCACAACTTTGGTCTATGTCTGCTAACATGTAGCTCACCACTTGTTCCAAATTTGGATTACACTATGATCTCTCAGCTGTGAGTCAGCCTTTAAGTTTGTATGACTGGGGTTTGTTGGATCCAATTTTGATGGCTTATCAACTTAAATATGACATTAAAATCTGCATTTCCCACCCTCTCCACAGGATATAAGCCTATGTAGGATTAAAAATTGGATTAAAATTTTCGTGAATGTTAAGAACATTAATAATTGCACAGCATAACAAATTCCAAAAATACATTGTTCCAATGATTCAAGGCTTGTACCAATCATAAATTGAAGGAATAACCTAAAAAAATTCCAAACATAATGCAATATGACAAAAGGGATCACAAGTCTGTAATTATTCAGAATCTCTTGTGTGTTCACAAAAGCCTCCAGAACAGGCAACCATTAGCAGCAGGAAATATGGGAACTGTTCTTATTTCCATTTTTATGAGACATATTTAATGGTTGCTCTTAACTAAGAAAGGAAAACTTTGTAACTTGTAACACAGCTAAACAATAGCTAAAGATAAAATATAATGTACAACAGCTAATTCCCAGTTTTTATTTTCACCCTGTGTTGTGCTCTGGTGCGACCCAGCCTGGATCCCTGCACCCAGCGCTGGGGTACAAGCACAGGAAAGACATGGAACTGTTTGGATTGAGTCCAGAGGAGGAACACCAAGATGATCAGAGGGATGGAGCACCTCTCCTGTGAGGAAAGGCTGAGAGAGTTGGGATGAACCTGGAGAAGGCTTTGGGGTAACATAATTGTAGCCTTCCAGCGCCTGAAGGGAGCCTACAAGAAAGATGGAGAGATTCTTTATGAGAGCATGTGGTGACAGGACAAGGGGAAATGGATTTAAACTAAAACAGAGTAGGTTTAGATTTGATATTAAGAGGAAATTCTTTACTGTGAGGGTAGTAATGGCACAGGTTTACCAGACAAGCTGTGGATGCCTCAACCCTGGAAGTTTTCAAGCTCAATGGAGCACTGAGCAAACCTGGTCTAGAGGGACCTTTCCAACCCAGGCCATTCCACGGCAAGTTTAATCAGTTATTAGCAACCTACCATGTAATATTGCCTTTTTATCAAAACACATGCAGGGAACACCTGGGAAGGGCCACTACATTACCACTGTTTAACGCCTAACAACGTCTAAGTTACCGCCCTGCGCAGGCAGGGGTGCGTGCTGGACACCCCGGGGAGCGTTCAGGGCAGAGATCGCCATCTCGTGGCTCCGAGCGGCCCTCGCAGCCGACTGCGCCTGTGCTTATGCGCTGAGGAAGGCTGGCTCCTTGTGAGAAACCACACACAAAAGAACACATGATTTGTTGTACCCGACTCCGTGGGGAATGCCTCGCACTTACAGAAAATTAACTCGTGAAAGCAGCAGCAGTAAAAAAAAAGTAACAAAATAAATGAAAACATGGGAGCAGCAAACCATGTAATATGATGAGAGACATACAGCGAACATTCAGAACAGATAGATTAGTTTGTCCTTAAAAAATACGAAGCATGACCACAGAGAAATGAGTTACTAGGAAATCGTGTAATAAGGAAAAACAAAGAAGTGGAAATAAAAAAAACCCGCTGTGCTGTTCAGAATACTAGTTGTAATTTTATAACAGTGAGAGAAGGAGGAAGTGAGGGAAAAGGAATAGACATTTCTTTATGCTTCTTTTTACGCAAGCTATTTGCTTGGTGAGTTTTTCATTGTAAGTACTTCAGAACCAAGGTTTGAAGTGTTCATACATAAACTGTTCACATATACCCTTTAATATAACAGATCCTTGGATAGAAAGTCCAAAGTGCTAAAAAACCCCATAAATATCAAGAATCAGTCACTATCAAAACAAATTAAAATATGGACAGAATTCTTCCGTATCTGTGGCAAAATCATGGGCAGAAAAATAAAAAACTTGGTTCAACTAAATGCACTGTGAACACAGCAAAGAAGATAATGACATTAATTTTCTTATTAGTGAGGATCCTGCACTATTGACAAAAATGTCAGGAATCTTAACACAGAGTTCTCATTAGTGGAACCCACATTCGAAACTAAGAATCAAAACAATGACACACAATAAGGGCAGCAGAGAAGCTGGCTTCTAAACTTGAGACTACTATTAAAAATAATGTTCAGCTTTCCTTGGAAGCATATTTATTAGAATGCTGTGAAACAGAAAACTGTGTACATATTAATATAAAACGAATATATCTGTACCTAGATGTAATATGAAGAATGCCGTCTACTTGTATATAAAAATATACACCACTGTTTCTAAGTTTCGAAGTAACTGCTATCATAATAAGCAACAATGTTGTCATTAATATGCTCTACAAACAACAGCATCCACTTTTGAACTTTGCCTCACATATTCAGCATACTGTATATTTTAGCAAATACATATAAGCTGTATATTCTACAACATAAGTTTCTACCCATAAAATAGACAAAGAAGAAAATACAATTGTCTTAAGGTCTTAAGACCTTCCTGCAGCCTACCAGTACTTAAAGGGGGCTCATAAGAAAGATGGGGATAGATATGGCCATGTACAAGACACAGAACTTCACATTTTCATAAAGGAAAACTCAGCCAAGCCAAAAAAAAAACAAAAAAAAAAACCACCACACCTCTAAAAACATAGGGCAATCCTTAGAGGTGTTCCACTCCTATGTTTATGCTATTATGTATATACTATCTTGTTCCTGTATTCATTTGAGGGATACTAAAGCACTGAAAAAACAAATTTGGAAAAAGAAAAAAAAAAAAAGACAAAAATTTTAAAAAGGATATTAACTTCCTTTTTTACCCAATGTGAAAAGAGATGCGCTGTAACACTCTCATAAGTATGGATGGCCTTCTAATACAATACAATAAAAGTAGTATTGGAAATAAATTTCAGAGTCATAAACAATTCTTAAACACTGCTTTTAAACTGAAAGCAGAGAAGGTGGTGTGGCCAAGTTAATAAAAAGGAAACCTGCTTCAGAAAAGCAGAAATGTGATTGCAAGAGAAATGTACACTGAAACGAAACTGTTCTAGCCACATCACAGAGAACTCTATCTTAAAACCATACATACTTCACAGCTCCAGAAATCTCTGCTCAGAAAAGGCCATCTGGAGAAACTAAATAACTTTCTTAGAGACTGGTTTCACCAGGTCATGACTGTTTTTATTAGTCAGAAGTCTGTGGCAGCATGTACCTTGGCTCCAACACTAAGGCTCAGAATCATAAACAAAACAAAAAATATCTCCCATTTAAAGTAGCATCTAATCCTAAAAACACTGCAGTCTACACTGAACACTTTAATTAGATGTCAATAAATTTCTTTTCACATTTTATTATTTTAAAGGACTTGCAGACCTTCACAATCTTAGTTTCAGAAGTGTAGTAATAATGCATTTCAAGTGGGTAGCTACCCTTCCTGCCATTAAAAAAAAATCAGCTTTTCTATGGCAATGGCAAGAAAGTTAAAAAGTAAGCTAAAATTAAATACATTACACATTAAATACATTCTTTGCAACTTTGAAAACACAATTTAGTAGCTAAAGCCAAAAGACTTGAGATCAGCCTTCCTACCAATGACCTTAGCCAAAGATGCACTGAAAGGCCCCAGTACTCCTCCAAAACTCATGCTTGCCATGACAAAAAAAGCAAGGTGTACTTTATAGTCAATGTATATAGCTATAAAAGCAAAGGGAAGAAGAGATTCAACATAAACTTAATCAAACAATGTAATCAGATGCAACTTTGCATTTTGTTGTTTTTTATATATATCATTATTACAGACGGCAAAAGAAAATAGTAGTAAAAGAGTAGCAAAACATTGCTACTCTTTTATTATTTATTGCTTACTCAATTTATTACTCATTGCTTACTCAATTTAGGTTCTTCTGTAAAGACAAGCGTGACAGTCCTTATTGTATCACAATTGCTGGTGACTAGAATTAAGTGATGATCAGGAAAGGGAAATAAAACCATTTTCCTCAAAAAAGCTTCGTGATGATGCCCACTGGGCATTAAAAACCTGAGAAGAAATTCTACTAATAATAGAAAACAATTTAATAATACCCTTTCTTTTAATCCCACCTGCTGTATTCTCATGTTGTGCTACATCCATTTTAGGCAACCAGGTAAGTGCTGAATGATAAAAATAGCTACTAAGATATGTTTATGTTTTGAATTCCTCCATTTCTTCTTTCCTAACCTTTGGGTTAACTCGAGACCCATCAAGTCATAGAGACTATAATACAGGTGATTGAAACACACAGAGTACGTGGAAAAAATTCTGCAGTATACAGGACAGTTTGAATAAAATATTTGACACGCTAGTTTCAACGTAAGACAAAAGCAGCAGTCCCACCTCCATCCATCTCCAACTTTGTCCTTGCTTACCTGATACTTTTTCTTATATCAGCAACACCATCTATTCAGTTACATGAATCACACGAGTCAAAGTTGTAGATTGAGACAATTGGGGTTTTTTTGCTGTCTGTAGTACATTGAGTACATCTCTCCCTCACCACTTTATATCATTAGTGCACATGTTATTAACATCCATCATTAATGCACACATATATGTTATGTTACTAAAAAACAAAATGGACAATTTTGCTCTGTTTGATAACTAACTGCATATTACTGTGCCCTTCCTATTTCAGTATGAAGAATACAAGGAATCAGCAAGACTACATTAGAAAAGGCAGAGGGGGTTTTTTGGCGTCATTCTACTTCGGCATTCAAACATTGACACACTTTGAATTAAAAGTAATGTCAGTAAGAGCCTCCTGAAAAGCATTAAAGACAGGAAAAAAAAATAAGGGTGATTTTACTTAGTATTAAATTGTTCAAATTTTCGTGTAGGTGGTACAGTCCACTAAACATGTATATAGAGACACCCAAGGCGACCTAAAAGACTGTAAGAACATATTTCTAAGACTACTGCTTTTAAATCAACAATAGTTATTAACATAAAAATGTGCATTGTCATTATCATCAATTATTTTATAGTAATTTGTACATCCGAGTATCACATGCATACGTAGATAATCTGACATACAAAATAAACTGTAAGAAATCTAAAAGTATCTTCAGCTTTAGCAGAGCTGCACATAATGATGAGACTGCTACATTCTAACGAGTTGTGAGGACTAAAAAATTAAAAAGAAATATTAACAATTTCATTTATATTTTTTACCATATTTTCATATGGACCCATGGAAAAAGGAAGTACACAACAGAACTGCACTCTCAAATTGTTAGTCAGCAATGTAAAGCATAGATGTGCTGCAAGTTATTTACACGCTGATGTGTTTTGTTAATTCAGGTGGAAATATGTAAAATATGAACAGATGTGCCATGAAAAATCCTAATTTTGGGATTAAAGTTAGAAATTCATTATTCTTTAAGTCACTAATTATAAAACCACACACAAGCACTGCCCCTTAGCTCTCTGTCTTTGAAGAAGGTTTGGATACAATTCTTCATAGGCAGGAGATTAAACAACACCAAAAAAGAATAAAATTACAGAACAAATATAAGTTGCTTTCAAAATAAACCATGGCATTTTTCCAAGTTATTTTATCCTAATTGAAAAATTCTTTATTTTTAATAGCAACACTTGCTTCCCTTCTGATTTGAGGTTGCTGCTCATTATTCAAGAATACTGCACCTGGTGAATCTAGGAGGTTAAGAGCATCAAGACTATCAAATGTAAAATCGTTCTCTTCATTTTAAGATTTAAAACAAGACTTACACTGACTGTTATAATTAGAATCATATATACTTCAACACAATATGTATGCAAGTTGTGTTTGGAGCAGTTTCTTAAATGACAGAACTGAGAGTGTGTCTATGCTATAGAAGTAGCACCTTAAATCATCAATTTAATTCAAAGCAGTCCTGGGAAGGATTCATTCACTTACCCGTATCCAGCTGTTTGCCTTCAGTTCCACAGCATTCTGTGGTTCACTGCTGTACAGACAACATAAGCACCACATCAGAGTCTTCTGGCTTTCATCTGTAGGGAAAAAAGCAAATAAAGACATACTTAGAGGGGAAAGAAAAACCCAAACAAAACACAGACAGAAATACACACAGCAATCCCTATTCATCCATGTAATTGAGGCCCTAAATATCAGCCTCAACTCATGCTGCTTCTATTCTACCAGATTCATACTTCACATTTAACGTTGTCATGGATTATGTAACCTAAAAATGTGTATTCTATTTCATCTGTTGAAAGCTGGTTATTGGGAGATGTTTTATCCTTCTTACTCCAGGCAGGAGGGAGGAGGATGCCTTCTGATAATGGCCCAGCCATTAAAAACAGGTGGGCAGTGTTTCTTACCTCTTTCACCACCCCTCCATCCTCCAGGGGGACATCTTCTGAAAATGGGCCATTAGGGCCCACCAATGACATGGCACATTCCATCATCCCATGGTGAGATTCTCCACCCAGTGGGGGAGGAGCCAACTGTTTCTAGCTAGATAAACACTGGGACTGAAGGACACAAGGTATCCGTTTTTTTTATTGGAGTCCGAGAGGAAGACGGGACCCATCTCACCACCACTGGACTTTTACAGGAGTATCTCTACTCCACAGAACCACATCTGTTACTCCAGGAGGAGTTATTTGGACTGCTTCCCTGCAACACCAGCAGGGTGCCAGGTCATATCCCTGGCTCTGTCAGGGTTTTTTCCAGGATCTTTGTTTGCTTCCTTGCTTGTTTTTTTTCTACTACTACATTTGTATTTTTGTGGGGTTTTTTTAATATTCCTAGTAAAGAACTGTTACTCCTATTCCCATATCTTTGCCTGAAAGCTCCTAATTGCAAACCTATAATAATTGGGAGGGAAGGGGGTTTACATTCTCCATTCCAAGGGAAGCTCTAGCTTTCCTTGGCAGACAACTGTCTTTCAAAACCAAGATAAACATAAATCACTACATACATCTTGTGTAATCATTTCCTTCAAAAGCAGTTTAAAAGGTACCAAAGTGTTCAGAATCGACACAATAGTTAGATGATCTTAAGAAACTTGCAGGACCTAATAACTCATTCACATAAACAATACCTGAAGCTACCTTCAAGGAACTTTCAACTCAGTATCTAAGTATCATTAATAATAGACAATAGTCAACAGTAGTGAAATAGTTTATTACATTGTGTCTAAAGCTTGCACAACTCAAGTTTGTGAAGTAGGAAATCATTCATAACTAGAATGTAAAATACCAAGTTCTCTGTAAAAATATAGGAAGAGTCTCCATGCCTCACAAGAATGACATTTCTGCAGACAGCAGAACAGCTAAATCATGATACAAAAAAATCCTATTCTGATTTTCTGTTCAGGATCAGAGTGGGTTTTACTTAATTCTCACCCACTGTTTGAAATTAGTTCTCTTCTTTAACAATCTACTATAAAATGAGCATAACTCTCACTGCTTAGGTGCATAGATATTATTATAGAGGAGCTGATTATCTAAAGTAAGCAGCTGAAGAGCCATTTAATTCATTATTAATTCCCACAACTTTGTTTTCAGTAGGCTTTGGTGTTTTTTTCCTAATGTTCTTTGGCACAAACCAAGACGCTCTACAGTGAATTTAATGCCAGAACAAAACTGTGTGACTGAAATGAAAAATCTGAAAACCTGATGTAGTTCAGATATAATATTCAATTAATAAACAATAAGCTTCTTGTTAAAAATAATACAAATAAGGGATACTACCAATTTTAGAAATTATGAGACAATTTGATTATCAAGTTGAACAAGTAATTTCTTTGTTTTCTGGGTATTTGTTATCCAGGATGTAATAAACAGTATTATTTAGAAGGGTTTTGTTGGGAAAGCCTGAGGAAAAATTAAAAGGTCCATTAAGTAACGCCTGTATTTTCACCAGATGACCAGAGACGTTAACACTGATTTAAACCAGTATTCTTCAATAAATGTCCAACAAGCCTGGAAGCCATTACTGACCTCCCACTGACTAACATCTCTGCAACAGAAATGGTTTCCCAAGCATAGACTTTTAAATGACCATAGTTTGGGGTATTCTGCCATTGTGTGTTTTGGGATTTGTTTTAATATGAATTTTTACAAGGCTGTTAATTATCTAGGTTTTGTAATTCTGAAGTTATAGGACACATCTTGCATACTGCTCAGCAGAAATCCTTAAACTTATAATATCCAACTAGCATTCAGAATCAGCACTAATAGACAACTATGTCCTTCAAAAACACCTTCCATCTGAACTCTACTATGACATTATCTGGGACCAAAAATAAACAAAGAGTGGTTTATTTGCTGCAATGACTAAATAATAACCAATTCCTTCTTGGAAAAGTAAGATTTTTTAAGTAATATTTAATTTTAAATTAATAATATAAAGTCAGTAATTATTAATTACTAATACTAAAATATTGCCTGATTATGAAGTCTGGCTTTCAGTTATATAAATTACACAGAAAAATATAGGGAAGAAGACATCAAGTCCAAACCTCTTCTCTCAGACAACATATACATAATTCAAGTATATCTTCTTTTGTCTCATACAGTTTATAGTGTATGTCAACAATACATTAGTAAGTCATTTTATACAAATTCTGGTTTTCTTTTGACTTAAAAAATTAAGAAAAGAAGAAAACACATGTAACTGCTTGAATAGATTTCTGGATGAGATGATTTTTTTTGTTACACGTGATGACTTGCTGCATACTATAAAATACTTTGTACCTACTGTTGCCTGTCAGAAATGCTAATCAGTAAGATGAAAGCTAAAATGATGAAAAGAAAGCCTAGATAAACTGAGCTGGCACACTTTGACAGCATATTGAGTTTACACAGATTAACACAGATAGATTCAAACTTCATTCCCAATGAAACCAACCTATACTGATCTCATAGATAAGCCAAAATTTCCAAAACAATAAGAAACTGGTACAACTTCAGATTTTCCTAGTTCAAAAAATTACTTTTCTAGCAAAACTGAGGTATCCTCCCATAGATCTGTGAAAAAAAGGAAAAGGGCCCAAATAATTCTCTTGCTGATATACCCCATGACACTCTGAGGGAAACTCTTGGTTCACTGTTTTCACAGTCGCTCTAGAGCAGGGGATGCAAGATGGGAAGATTAAGACAAATCTTAAAATAATTACAGCAGCTGCAAAAGATAATCATATCAAAAGACCAAACTCAGAGCCATAGAAAACCGACTGGTAGATTTTTTCCTCCTAGTTTTCTAGCAACTGTGATCTCCATGGAAAACCTATCATCATGACATACACTGAACAGCATTACCCCGATACAAACAAAGGCATTTGTTCTTACTATAACATGAAAAGCAGCCTCATACCCAAACAACCAATTATACATCCACAGAAATAAAATTAAAAACTCAAAGGTGGAAATTACAGCACAAAAAAGGTTATCACCTATCTATGGGACTTCTTTAGGGAGGTTAATGTATTCCAACAAAGGGAATTAAAAAGTTCTGTAGGAAATTTTAGACAGTTTAGAAGCTGCTTTGGAAAAAAAAAAAAAAGAAAAAAAGAAAAACAAAACACCAACCAAAAAAAAAAAAAAAGGGGAAAAGACCCCAAAGGACCCTAAGGACTCAAACAAACAAGCAAACAGAAGAACTGAAACACCTCAAACCAAACAACCAGTCAAAAGTCCAAACCTTTACAATCATACTGTACTTCTTTCCTGCCAACCTCACAATAAAAAATTATAAAAAAACAGAGACAAAGAACAAAAAGGTATGTTTTTCTCATAACACAATTTAGGCTCAATCATCCCAAGCACATTCAGTTTACAAATACCCTGCAGCCAGATAGAAGAAAGAAAACCCTAAGTTTAAAAGCAGAAATATTATGTTTAGAGCTTATTGTAAAAATTTATTGAAACATAGCAGAAAATGTGGATTAGCTAAAACTGAACTTTCTGTGGAAATTAATCCGTTCCCAGCTTGCATGATCACACACATATACTGACATACAGAGCTACCAAGAAATCTCCAGTATTTATAGCATTAGTTTGGGATTCAGGACATTTGGACTCAAAATTCAAACCGGAAGGGCTCTACTGAGAAGATAATCACGCAGCCCACTGAAAAAAGAGAACAAAACAAAAACCCAAACAAACAAACAAACCCATGAAAAAAAACACCACCACTGGAATTCCTAACGAAGACTGATTTCCTCATGTATGCTGTAGTTCAGGATCACAAGTACAGCCATGAGATTTTTTTCAGTCGTGCTTCCCTCACATAAGTCTTCTAAACAAGCCTAACTTGGCCATCCCCTCTTCAGGAGTGTTTATGAGGTGATTATTTTTCCTCAGAGACTATGCTTCCTGCACTGAGTGGTCAGCCATGTCAGCTTCCAGCACCAACAGACATTCATCTAAGGTATTGTGGTCTGGACATGATGCAAAAGAATAATGTTTTTCCTTCTCCATTTATTAGTATGAAAGACTGAATTGAACAAAATTAGTTCCTTCTTCTGTGAGGTCTCAGACACACCTCTGGTCTCAGACACATGCCAGAATAAGCTATTTATCCAAATGAGAAATTACATGAAACCCATTTGAGAGTCAGCATCTATAGCCAGCACTATCTTAAAGAATATCTTCAGAACCAGTGCCAAACAAAATGAAAAACTGCTGAATCTGACATGCTACCAGTCCAAAGAGTGCTCAGGTAGCTCTAAGAAGGGGCAGTGGTGGGAAAACATACGCACACATCTTCAGGTCTGTTGATGTCAGAAAATCCTTAAGCATTAAAGTGAAGGTTTCCATTTTGAGAAAGTAAAAGTTCTCTGAACTGGCTTGCTTGCCACTTGGGAGACAAAAAAAAAAAAAACCCAACAAGCCCAAACCTGAAGTAAGACTTCATTACCAAGCCAACTTCAGAGGTAACAACCAACTTGCAGAAAAAGAGCTTTTGCAGCTTCAGAAAATGCTGAAGGAACACAAAGAAGAGGAAAAATGTAGAGGAAACCAAGAATGTATTGCTGGGATTTTTGTGAAAAGAAGCCAAAAGCAGACAGAGGGCTTTCAACTCTGATAAGAAATATAGGTGAAGCTACCTTCTATAACGCAATATACTGTCAGTTCAGAAAAACTGATCATCTGAAGACTTGCACATTCCAAACAAAAACTTAGAAGCAAAGTGTGTGTGTAATTGTAAACATCAATGGTTACTAACATATTCAAAACCTATGATTAAAAGGAAAACCTCACCATTGCAAAAATACACTCTGTAAAGTATGAAAAAGCTTTTCAAAAAGCACACATTTGTTGCGCTGCAAGTGGTCTACATTTAAACCTATCGTTCCTTCCCAAATTTTCCTTTCAGAGGTGAAGTGCTGACATTACACACATTTACTATGTGTTTTACAGACAAGTTCATTTTGCCTGTGCTTGGAGTTGTCTAGAAGACAAAGCCAAAACAGAAGATGTATACTGTGCTTGACTTAATAAGCCCTTCTAGTTGAAAAACATCTGCCTTCTTCTGTATTTCCCCAAAAGGAAGCATAAAGCAGAAGAGACATAATGTTACTAATTTTTTCTCCTTTTTTTTTTTCCTTTTTTAAATTTGTAGTTGTAATAAGAGCAAAAGACTGACAGAAAGTTATTTTAAGGGGTTCACAGAGAAGCTCAGAATCAGTTTTCTGCTTAAATGAGATCCCAAGTAATTTATCAAAATTTTAACATCTCAGTTCCTGAAAAAAACCAGAACTTTTGATGACATAGTACAAGACGTGTCTCCTCCCTCCTAACAGTTTTCCTGTGCCAAATTTATTTTCTCTTCTATATTCTCAGTCATACACATATTCACCCCCAGTAAGTGGATTTAGTTTTTTCATATGCCTTTTTCCTATGCTACTACTTTACTGTTTTAAATTAGATTCTATGTGCATTTTCACTAGTTAAGGATGGAGAGATGGGCAAAATAAATTGTAAGGATTCAATAAAAACAAATCATAACATAGACTAATCATAAACATAGACTAATTACAAAACACACATATCAGAAAAGTTATTTCTTATAGCATTTGTAATAGAATATTCTGATACATATGGAAAGAAACTTCTGTCGAAAGTAATTTGAAGCACTAGATTTTGTACATTTTGAGACTCCAGCAAAATGTAATCAATACAAAAAAAACTGAGAATGGAATGCACATAAACACTCACTGGATTAAGCCCTACTGGTCTCAAGCCAAGATTCTGTAACTAAACCATGAAATTAATTAGATCCAAAAGTGAATTTAACATTTCTGAAGGCCATATATTTTAAATAACTTTTCATCTCAAATTTTTACTTCAGTAAAAAAGAATGCTGTGCTTTCATGGAAAAAAACCCAAGTATGTAACAATTCATACTTCCCTAATTTCTATTAAATAAAGTTTATGAAACTGCTGCAGAAACATCTTTACATAGTCTTACCATATCCTATAACAAAAGGATTCCAACAGAGCCTTCCTAGAAGCTGTCCAATTAAAGGGAACTGCTGGATTGCTACAGTGGAACCCTGCTGAAACACAAAAACAAACAAAAAGATAGTAAATACACTGCACATCAAAAGTAGGTTAAAAGAACCGTTACTGATACACATTGTTGTAAATCCCAATTATTTTACTCTGAAAGCAAAACACCTGCAGGTATGTAAGTTTTCTATAATGTTATCATTCAAGTAAGTTAAAACTTATGTAATTTCCTTACCTAATACTTATCTCTGTTAGAAAATTTGTTCATTTGCCTCACACCTAGCAAGGAGAGCAGTTAGTAACCAGCAAGTATAAGATTTTATTGTATTAAAAGCCTAATTAACACATATTTTTGCTGGTCATCATTGTTATAATACACTGTCTCACAGTTTCTGAAGAAATTAATACTTACTATGGCATAAAAATATCTTTGTTACTTTTGTTTGCTTTTGTTAAATTAACTTAATAATGACTAACCAGTAACAAACTGACATTTAACTTCTAACCAAATAGAAAGCAGTTTCACTATAAAAGTATAGAGACAACATCATTTTAATACAATTCTGCGTAATCAGTCTTATTTTTTCCATATTTGTAACTTTACTATCTAATAAATGAAGGCTTTCAAAAATAGTGCTGTACTGATAATAACATGCAAGTAGCAGGGATGATAACAATATCCTGCTACTACAATAAATTCCTCACATTGTCTCATGTTTGGGGCTAGACCAAGACCTTCTGGGGCCATAATCCCAAGGTCCATTTCAGGGCATGCCTTGGATTAAGCAAAGTAGCAACTTGGTTTTTTCCCTCCTTAAGGAAAAAGAAACACAAATATGGGAAGAAACTCCACTCCCCCAAAACCTTTTACTTAAAATTTAATATTTAAAGTCAGTTCAGAAACAAACCTCACTCTGCAGTCTACAGATAAGAATATTTAAAAATAAGAACTTCCATAAGAAGCAAGCCCTATGCCATAATACAGTACTTCTAAAGCTAATTATGCTGAATATATACACTGAAAAAGCGATGCTCAGAAAAACATATTAGGAACTAAACATGAAAAACTACTTTTACTCAAGTGAGTGCAGACAATAATCAAATTAATAAATAGAACAGGCAGCAGTGTTATGCCAGTGATCTTACCATGCTGCTAGAATTCACAGTGTTAAGGTACTGTTGAGGGTTAAGTTTCCTGTAGAATTTTTTCCCCCCCATAAGTTGCTAGGAGACTAAATACTAATAGTTAAAGGGTGCTCAACCCGGACAAAGGAAGTTGATCACTTAGTTTTGGGGGAGGGAAGAAAGCTCCCGGGAGCTGAGGGTGGTGGGCTCACTGCTCTCCGTTTTCCATGGAGGACGGTTGGGCGACTGGTAGCTGCCTGGAGTCCACGGTTAACGGAGGAGTCTGGTCCTGGGAATTCTATCATCTGCTGGAGCACCCAGGAATTCGGAGTTTCTTCACTGCCCTGCTGGATTTTGGGTCGGCCCGGGTCCAGCCGCTGCGGGTTCTCCGGCACTGCCCACTTCCTCTGCCAGGACACCCCGCTGCCTGCGGAGGACAATCCACCGCTTCCAGCCATCAGCGCCAGAGTTTCCACCGTTTGCCCTCGGGGTTCTTAGTTCTATTTTACTATTATTATAACTGCTGTTGTTGTTTGTCTGTCCTGTTATAGTTACTAGTAAAGGACTGTTATTCCTTTCCCCATAGCTCTGACTGAAAAGTTTTTTTTCTAATCTTCCAAATTATAATAACACGGAGGGAAGGATTTGAATTCCTCATTCCTAGAGAGGCCTGCCTCTCCCTAGCAGACATCTGCCTTTTCAAACCGGGACAGGCACACCGTGTGTACCAAAACACTGGCGGGGGGGCGGGGTTAACGCGTCAGCAGACCCTCTAAGATTTAAACGATCAGTTACAGTTTTGCATGTTAAGGCCTTTAAATCATCCCATTTATGACCTGACAACCAGAATCAAATTCTTGTTTATTTAAAGAGTTTTGTTAAGAGGCTAGAGCATTGGCGGGGAAATTTCATGTGACATCAACAATTAAGAAGAAAAAGCTCCTTGCACAATAAATCAGGGAAACAGGAAGCACACTCCTGCTTGCTTTACCTCTGGCTGCTTCCCTAGTTTGCCCCTCTGATCCAGCAGTACCTTAGGTCAACAAGACAAACCTTTTTGCCACTGTTAGCTTCTGGTTTTGTCAAAACATGGTGCAGATTTCTTCAGAGGACCTCTTCAAAACTTACCAAATGTTTTATTGTTTCATAAAGCTGATGCAGAAATTCCTGGAGCTGGGGCAAATGAAGGCACACATCTTTCTGGGATTCCAACGTAGTGGCTTGACCCCATTCAATAGCTTTATCCAACCAATATTCAAAGTTCAGTTTGGGCACTGTAGTGTCCTGAGCCATTCCACAATCCTGAAAAAAAAATATTTTAACTAGAACAGGGTGGAGGGAGTGTCTGTGTTTACATCTCATAAGGCTGGCAATTTTATTTGTAATATTAAGAAGTTAAACTAATAACCCCATCATGACAAAGTAGCAAAGGGGGTACAGTAATTAGTAAATTATCTTAGAATAAATGTAACACCCAGACGTGTTTCAGGCTTTTTTTATCTAAATTTGTCATCATCAATATTTCACTCAGAACTTTAGAATAATTTGAGCGTGCATTTGTTTCAAATGCTCTGCATGATGAAAACCTAAAAATGTTTGTTCCAAGATAAATTAAAGTATTAAAATAAGGCTCAATCAAAACAAAAGGCACTAGGAGGCATTCACTGATTATGATTTCTATATTTGTAACTGATCATTAGCTTTATGGGAAAAAAGAGTATTCTCCTAAATAGAAACTAATAAATTTAATATTTCAGTTCTGTTTCTGTTTCTTGTAAACCATATAAACAAGAGGGAAAAAAAATATAACCATATACAGCTTTACATATAACTCAGTTCTGAAAATGATCTACATCCTATGGCACACTTCACTCTAAAAGACTAGTCTTTGAGAGATAAGCACTATCACCAAGCCAGAACATTAAAATCTAACCAAACTGCCCAAGTAAAAGATACCAAAAAAACCCAGCACACACTTTTTTATGCTTTACTATTATATTTTACTTTGACAGAAGGACAGCTAATAGCACAGCAGGCAGTACAACAATCTTTAAATCTCTCTGAAAGAAATATCTCTTAGGCTGAAAGACCAAATGAGCATATGCAGACTTTCAATCATTGTTCTTTCTGTCAAAACTGTAAAGACAACTGTCAGTTAACAGAACATGGGGGACATTTTCAGAAATGAATTGCTGCCCACTTGGAGACAAATTCAGACACTCATAGATGCCACAGAAATGAATGAATATGTATCTTTGCAAGATATAAACCAAAAAAAATAAACTAGAACCTCCATAGCAGCCCTGCAAACCAAGCTTGTTTTATATAGCTAACCTTTAGAAACACAGGATTTGTATAGCATGCTAATCTGAGACAGATAAAAATTTGAAGATAATCAAGAAATTTGTTTAATTTCTATTATTTAAAAACAAAAAAACCCCAAAACATACAAAACCAAAACCAAACAAACAACAACAAAAAAAACCCCTAGTGACTCACAACTATCTTTTGAGTTGGGATTCTGCCCAGGGGAAAAGCAAATAAAAAAGGGGGGAAAAAATTGAGGTCAAGATGTTGGATTGCTAGTGTACAATGTGGTTTTGCCCCAAACCTGTTCAAAGACAAGTAAGGAAAGCCACTGCTCTTGTGTTCTTTACTACACTCCCATTTCTATCTGCAACTGTTGCTGTCAGCAGAGCTCTAAAGGGATCTGTGCAGCGCCAAGATCTTTGTGATCTTCTCTGAGTATCAAAGCATGCTATGAGACACTCCATCAGAGTGGCTGGGTAAAGTGAGATGGGTCCCAGTGGCAATTAGCTATCAAACACTTTTATCACCACAGGAGCATATGAAAGGCTTTTAGAACAAGTTAAAGCCAGGAAGTGAACTAATACATTTGATTAAATTAATGAGCCTACTTGATGTTCCCAGACAAGATCAGTACTCCCAAATAACTGAAAAATCAATCCCCTAACAAAATGATGCCTAAAACTTTTAGGAAAGGAGATAAAAAGGAAAAACAAAACAATAAAAAAAAGAAGAACCACAAAAACTCCAGCCTTTTGGGGCCAGTCATAAGCACAAATTGAGAATCCCAGTAAAGCAAATCAAGCACGCTAATCTAATATACTGAATAGTTGTTTCTACTACTCCAGTATGCAGAATGGCAGAGCCATCACTCTTCTTTTTCCAGAAGTCTGAGATCCTAGCCCTCCAATATGAAAGGGATTTTATCTCCTTGGTTATTACAGCTAAATAATCTGGAATGCTGGTCCAGTGAGACTCCTTGTCAATTCCTTAACTAGTCCAGAGCTACTGCCATATAAAGAAAGACTGAGTTGTACTTTTTTTTTTTAAGTACTGCTACTATTAAAAAACAAACAAACAAACAAACAAAAACCACCGCCACCACCACCAAGCCCCCACAACAAAAACCAGCACAAATCATAAGAGAAAGAAAATCTCAGAAAAGTATATGTCCCCTATGCTGATAACTGCAAGTGTGCATTTTTACTGTTTCTGATAGCCAATTCCCTAAAAATATCTTAATATATTGGAGAAAACAAAAGTATTTTCCCATCAACAGACTTGCAATAATCATACACAAGACAAAGGAGCTCTATGTTCAGGGCTATTCAAAACCCTCACCTTGTTGCATGAAAGCACAAACAAAGGAAATTAATCAAAAAACCTCCAACTATACAATCTAGGGTTCAGAACCAATCCTCAGAAGGATCAGTCCTGGACTTGATGCTTTCTCATAATTTTCTGATGAAAATGAAACACTGTTCTGTTTCTAAACTAGAGTTCATAAATTTCAGCTGTAGTTTAATGCTCAATTAATGGATACATTTATGGGCAAAAAATAGAGGAGTCAGATTTATATATATTTCCAAAGTAGATTAAAGGGTAAATATATGTGTTTTCCGGTGCAACTAATTTTCTGAAACTGCAAAAAAACCTAATATATCAGCAATAAGGAACAAATTATCCCTAGAATTAAGAGAATATGTAGTCTGCAGTGCATGTTTGGAATAAGCCATTTAGAGTGACATGTAAAGATCTTTGCACTTCTGGCGGGGGGGAGAGGAAGGATTGTGCGTTTCTGTAAAGCTTTGGAACAAGAACTACTCTTGTTGATTCAGTGGTAGCAGAATCCCTTACAACTATCACACAGCCACAGAATCCTCTGAGTTGGAAAGGACCCATAAGGATCATCAAGTCCAACTTTTAAGGGAATGGTCCATGTGGGAGTGGAACCCATGACCTCGGCATTATTACTTCCATACTCCAAATCCATTCAACTCATTTCAGGGTTGAATGTAGATTTCCAAGAATTATAATCACAAAAATGCTAAAGTCATTGCTGCTCTGTTTTGGAATACCATCAATTCACATTTTTATAAAATGATGCTAAGATCAACACAATACAATAAAGTGGCATTTCTAGGAATTGCTCCACTATTCATATAGGCCACTGGCTCTTGTTTAGCATTTACTATGTGTTTCAATTTATCCTTGATACACATTAAGATTTTCAGTATCACAACACTACTTATTCCACACTATGGTGCTCTGTTTTTAATAGAACGATTTTTAAGCTGGACTTTTTTGCTTTCACTGGAAGTTTCCAATTAAATATTTATTTTATTGATTGATTACTTTAACTATAGCATCTAGTGCTGAAAAGGGCAACTTGATGAATATAGCTCACTCTTGTCTTCACCCCAACATGACTGGAAAACACACAGTAAAGCTACTGAATGTATAAATAACCTGATTAAAAAGCAAACATACCAGAGATACAGATTCAATCTCAAAAACCATCATAGGATATAAGACAGGGCTTATTACAGAAATAGAAAACTGTTACATAATCAAAGGTAATTTAAATGTTAGATCCCAGTATTACATATAACATATCAGAAGAGCTACACAAAATCATAGATAATAAATAGTTGATTACTAATTTGACTTACAATACTGACAAGTATATTCCTAAAGTCTCTTTCAGGTTAATTTCCATTCTTTTCAGTTGGCAAGGACTAACTATTTATTTTAGTTACTGAAAATCAAAAACTGCTTCTCATTTTTGACTTTATTCTCCACAACATGGCAAATTCAGAAGCCAGATTTATTATGACTCATCTTACAGTATCTTTTACTTTTAGAAAGAACAGGGAAGTCTTTAGTCCTCTACTCTGAGAATCCCCAGCCAAACCCTCTTGGCCTCACATTTTGAAGTACATGGTACTTTGGGGAGCTCTGGTATGACGGTATTTGTTATACCTTTCAGAGTTTAATGGCAGCATTTCTAACAAGGGGTTTTATTCTGAGTGAGCTATCTAGATGCTGAAACATACCACTTGAGTCACTAACTTTTGTTACCAGATCTTGAGGCAAAGTCCCCAAATCCACCTTTAGCAGGTTCACAAAAATTACAATTAAACTTTCATGACTTTAATTTCTCTTTAGTTTTGTAAATTCATCTGCTAAATTTAAATAAAACTTTTTTAGTAGAAGCATCTTTGAGATACTGTTAAGGGACAATACTGCTTTATGTCACAGCATTCCAAACAAACGTGACAAAAATTTGCATTCAAGATATAAAGCTCTCACTTTTCCTTGAATCAATGAAAAGTAGCTCCATGCTCCAAATGAACATTTTACTTTCCACTCCTCCTCCTCTTCCTCCTCCTCTCTTAAATCCTACCCACCAGCAATCTTAGCTAATGAGGAAAAACACAAAATAAGAAAACAGTTAAAAATACTCTTATGATGTAGGGACTCAAGGACCCCAAGAAGAACAGGTCACCATTAAGATAACAAAACAGATGAATATGCATTCCAAATTCCAAACGATTTTTAAGCAGTTTTAATACTTAGAAAAGCAGTAGAACAGCCCTTTTGTGCATATTTATTACTCTAATAGATATTAGAAGAATATTATCAATTAAAAGACTGGATACTAGGTAAGCACTTCAGTATATAATATAATCAAAAGATACCATCATTTGTGACTCCTTAATCACCCTTAACTCGATTGTGATACAGCACAGTCTTTACACTAATATAACAAAGGAGCATTAACTTTTTCAGTGTTTCAAAGAGTATGATAATCATGTCACAAATTTACTACCTAATGGATATTCTGAGGTTATGCCAAGAGGAAAAAAAAAGTAGCAATTATCCTGAACATTATTACTATGTTCTCATTTATTACTTCTCTACATAAAATATCTATTTCGTTACCTTGTTCTCAAGTATATTTTTCACCTTCACCTTGACAAGTCACCTTCTGTTTGCCAAGAACAGAAGAAAATTTAATATATACTTAGGTAGAAGGTAAGAGCAAACATAAATTACTTCATACTTTAAAGAAAATATGTAACCAGCTCTCCTAAAAGAAATTTTTAAAACAGTTTATTCGGAAAAAAAGCAATTTTTTTTTAGAAATTTCAGAAAGGCCCAAGAGTACTGAGCACAAGAGTATTTAGTAACTTTTCACATTTAAAATTTGCCTATTTCTCTTTGTGCCTATATCCACAGATACTTTACAGCAAGAAAAAACAATTGTAGAAAACTGCCTGTCTACATGCAAACTTTCCAAACGAAAACAAATTCTATATCTTCCCCTGGAAATAAAATCAAAGGACACAATTTTGCCAAAAGAAAACCTGTGAAATCTGGCAAAATAAATAGCTGTCAGGTGGCTGACATTATCATTCAATGTTCAGACTAAAAATTCTCCCGGAAAAAGTCATTAACTCTCCTGTTTTGCTACTCTATATTTGTTTCTTCTATTGACTTTGATAATTATTAATTCAACAGAGTTGCCTTGTATCGTGGGTTGGCACAATTTTGTTTTCTGATTATAGTGAAATGTGAGATGTTTTTCCCTGCCATGACCGTGGCGCGGTTTTGGCGGGGGAGAACAGGGACCTATCAAAAAGCTGGCCGAGATACTGGCAGCTAGGTTGACCAATGGGAAATGTCAATGCGACTCTGGAGGGGACATTTAAAACTAATCTGCTGCTGATCGGGTTCTCTCGCTTTGTAATCAGACATGAAGTAACACTGTGGGCAGCGGGTGGCCCCGGGTCGGGCCTTGCTGCCCCTCTGGGCGGCCGGGCCGGGCTCAGCCGGGCCTCTGAGGGCCGCTGCCCGCACAGGGAGGGCCGGGGCCGGCTGAGCTCTTTTCCTCGCTTGCCAGCGGGGAAGAGGGGTGGCTGCATTTTGGCAATGCTGGCCATGTGCTCAGGGCCGCAGCAGATTGCCGCTGGCAGCAGAGAAAGAAAACTTGCAGCCCCATAACAACTCTGAGCTGAGCCGCCCTGGATGAGAACAAGGGGTGGAAAAAAGGACAATCTACCAGCTTCCTGCATCAGCACAGCTTTGCATTTTTCTTCAGCTCCTGCAGCCCGGCGTGTGCACGCGGCCTTTTGCAAGCCCGAGCGGATTTAACTCTTTCCTAGCAACGTGGAACTTCTAAAGCACAATTCTTCCTTGAAAGAAAGAAGAAAGAAAACATAAGGGTATGTAGAACAGACACCAAACGAAGTCAGTTAGATTTGAAGTGAAAGAACTGGTTATATTGGAATAGGATTGAAGAAGTGGATATTTTTAATTGGACTTCTCTAAGGTAAATTATGGAGAAATGAACTGTTCTTTGCAGCATGTTAGTGTTGTTGGGTAGAATGCTATTCTAATCAAAATTGAGGACTGATGTAATTGAGATTTATTTGGGAAATTTACGGCCCCCGCTCCTAGATTAAGAGGAGGTCTCAGCCTTTGAGACAAAGACAATTTTAGACTAGAAGAGGTATTTGTAAATAGTACCCCAGATATACTGAGAAGCTTTGCTGATAGAACATCACAGTCTGCAAAAACTGTGGGCGGCAGCAGATGTGTGACATTGAGAGCACTGGACTATTGTCTTGTGGCAAATGTCTTCATAAAAAGATCTTAGACTCTTCTCCTAAAAAGTAATGAGTAGTTATGTCTAAATAGTGAAACTGGCTGAAAATCCCAGGTTGTGTCTTTCTGTGTTGTTCAATAAGAAAGTTAATAGTTTGTAAGAGGGGAGAAGCATGTTTTAAAGTGTCATTCTGTTTTAGTTTAAGTTTTCTTTTTTTTATCCTCAACTTTCTCTTTTTCTTTCATTCTTTTAGTGTATGTTAATAAAGCTATCTTTGTTCATTTTTAAGCTTAAGCCTGCTTTGTTTTTTTCTCCTAATCTCTCCCTCCCACAAAAAGAGAATAAATACTAAAACCCCTAGACCTTCTGAATTACATTATCAGCTCTCACAGGAAAAGGATCTCAGTTTTCATCTTCAAGTGACTATGGCCTCTAGCAGGGCTAATTTTGTGGACAGCATATATATTAAATCTCTTGCACAGGTTTCATCTGAGTATCACTGCAAACTGCAAAATAGTATTTCCAGTGGCATTCTGCTGTTCTGCAGGTCTAGAGAAGACTTGATTCCCTCAGGAAGCAAGCTTAGCTGGGATTCATAGAAGATCTCCCTTTTTCAGATACTCTAAAAACATTACATGTCCCGCTCCCTGCAAAAGGACTGTATGATCATGCTAAAGCTTTCCTCTACCAGAGGGTGGTTGGGCACCAGAACAGCTCCCCAGGGCAGTGGTCACAGCGCCAGAGTTCAGGAGCATTTGGACAGTGCTCTCAGGCACATGGTGTGACTCTTGGTGATGGTGCTTTGCAGGGCCAGGAGCTGGACTCAATGCTCCTTGTGGGTCCCTTCCAACACAGCATGTTATGTGATTTCCATTTATCAGGCTTCATGACCCCAAAAATATTATTTATTTGCCTCACACAAAAATTAATTTTAAAACATCCTAGTCCCAACAACTTATCTTGTAGCAGCAGATCTTTCCTCTAATTTACCCCATTTCAAGAGTTTTGAAAATAAAGAATAAAACTCTCCTTAACAGGAAAGGCAGAAATAATATCTCAGGACATCCATCTAACTCTTATCTTCTGCCCACAGGAACAGTGAAAGCAGGAGTGATATCGCTGAATATTACATGTTATTTTTTACCTTTCCATAATGAATCTTAACAGGGCAAGAAGGCAGTCAACTATACTTTCAAATACAAAATACATAAGTACCAGCCCACATAGGATTTTTAGGAACAAATTGAATAAAAAATCTGATCACAATCCACTGGATGCCACGCCTGCAAGGAACACAACAAGGAAGTAACTAATACTGCAATTAAAGTTAAATTTAAGAGAAGAAAACAGACAATAAAGAAAATATCTTTTCTTCTCTGGCAGAAGACTCTATGCAATTAGGTAAAGTACCAAAACATGTAATGTCCTAGGGTAAAAGAATTTCAATGTCAGCAGTAGCCAGAACAAAATCCAGCAAGACCCACATAAAGCTGTCCATACCAGAAGACAGGGAATCATATGGATGTGCAAAATCAAAATTTGTTTCAAGGCAATTAGGCAAATCCCAGGTTTGACCAGTGCACACTGATGTTAAGCAGATCTTCCAGAACAAAAGCCGGACTTGAAAGAAACAGGGGGCTGCTAGCTCACCCTTTAACTCCTTGCTTGCGCTTCTGTATATGAATTGCTTTCCTCTTATCAGCGATCTACCACAGAAGTAACAACAATATACCTCAAAATACAGCAGAAGTGAAAATTTACATCCTGGGCATGGTGAACAGAAGCACAAACAAGTACACAGTTTTCTAGAAAAGGAGGGGAGGGAAGGGGGTGTGAAGAACATCTCCTTTCAATATTATTTCCTCAGTAAGGGTTATGTATTTTGTCTTGCAATCTGAATAGTAATCCTTACAAGACTATTTGGTAACACTCAGATCACTGTAATGTAGCAATCTCTCCTAGTGCTTGAGGAATAAAGTTTTTGGGGAGAGTCAATATTCAAATATCCTTGGATTTGGTTTGCTGGACAGAGCTCTTTGATTCAGTCCAGCTCATTTTCAGCTGACTTCTATGACATCCATGGAAATAAAGATGACACAAGGGAAATTGCAGGTAAAACAACTAATCAAAGAATAAAGGCAGCTCTGGAAAGAGACATTAGGTCTGATTGAGCCTTCAAACTACAGAAGGCAGAACTCTCTCTGGTATCTCGCAACATAAAAATATTTTTACAGCCCTTTTCAGAAAGTCCAATTATTCCTAACATCCCCTTATTTCACTAACAGTTACAAAAATATCATACATCAAATGTGTATGGGTCTCCGATAACAGCAGTCTAAACACTACATAAGTTAGATCTTATTTTGCAGGTTACAAGAAAAGGAATGAAATGCTGGTTCTGTTCACATCCATGGCAAAATTTTTGTTAGTCTCAATGAAGCCTAAACGTCACACTAAGCTTTCATGACAGTGAGAAGCTCATCCACGTAAGAGCTTACCAAGTAACTACCTTAGAAAAATTAGACCCTTTAGCAATAATGGTAAACCCTTGTTAGATTAAATTTATTGTTTGTACCCATTCTCCTATACCAAATATGCCAGCTAATGTATCTTGTGGGTTACCTGACACAACAACAACAGTTATCTGGGTTATCTGACTATACAGTTTTTGTTTCTCAGTTCTAGCAAATATGCTGTCACAAAGCTTTAGGTAAGCCAAAGCAACGTGAACGAATCACAGTTACCTACACAATGACCGATTTTTCTACCGTATATAAATTCTACTTTTTCAATTACACTTTTACATATGGTTACCACCGTCTCCCATAACTTAAAACCAGTATTAGAGATTTTATACTGTCATTTCAGACATCTGAAATACTTTCTTCAACTTCTTTGCTACAGAACAACACTTCAGAAAAGAAATTATCTGCAGCAGCTCAGGGTGAGTCAGCAGTGTGTCCCCGGGCAGCCAGGAGGGCAAACCCCATCCCAGGCTGCACCAGACACAGCAGCACCAGCTGTGGTTGGGATCATCCTGCTGGGTTCAGCCGCGGTGCTGCCTCGCCCTGAGTCCTGTGGGCAGCGCTGGGCCCCGCAGGTTGAGAAGGCTGGGAAGGTCCTTGAATGGTCCAGAGGAGGACAGCAGAGCTGGTGGAAGGGCTGGAAGGCACATCCTGTGAGGATCGGCTCAGGGCTCTGGGTTTGTCTGGTTTGGAGAGAAGGAGGCTCAAGGGTGACCTCATTGTCCTGTACAACTTCATTAGGGGGGACCTGGAGAGGGAGTGCTGGTCTGTTCCCAGGATTTCCTGGAATCCAGTAGCAGGAAAAGTGTGAATGGTTCAAAGCTTTGTCGGGGGATGTTCAGACTGGACACTGGGAAATCTTTCTTTACAAGGAGAGTGGTCAAACACTGGAATAGGCTTCCTACAGATGGAGGTTTTGCTCCATGCCTGTCAAGTGCCTTAAAAAGAGGCATTTTGGCCAAAGTTAACATTTGTTCAGCTGTGAATTGCTCAGGCAGTTGGACTAAATGATTTATGTCCCAACAAAACAGTCCATTCTGGTCTGAACATACACCAAACCAGTAACTGAAATTCTCATCATCACAAAACCTCCCCTTCTATCACCCTGCAAATATCAAGCAGTATTTGTATACTGTGTGAGTGGAATACAGAGAAACTTATTTCCTTAAAATTCAGTTCCTCTGGGGAAAAAAAAAAAACCCTAGGTAAAGATTAATTCAAAGTTACACCATAGAATAAACAGAATTTTGTGTCAGTCACATACTATGAGCTATCAGTGATGGGGATGTGCCAATCCTTGGCACTTTTTTTTTTTAGAAATTTCTGTAATTAACAAGTTCCCTCATGTCCAAGCATGAGCAGAAGCACATACATTAAACTGTGCATAGCAAGTTAGAATATTAATCTTCTCATTAGAAGAGTCACATATGACCTGTAAAATAGTAGAAAACGTGTATTCCTTTGCGTTAGCATATCAAGGAATAGCATTTACTTCCACCTGTATATACTAAAATTACAAGGAGATAATGGGAAAGCCTAGAAAAGTTCCTGCCAGAGCATAATCTTCCTCAAACTAAGCTGTGGGGGTTGGGAGGAAAAGCAACAGAGACACAACCTATTTACATGTAGAGAAGCATGACTACTCGCTTTTCTTTCTCCAATGAATGAACACTGAGGGGCTTCATATTTCCAACAATGCTTCTTCATAGCCATGCAAGTGCTAAATTCAAGCCTTCCCCCTGGCTTATACAGGTCTATGAAAAGAAGACATATGTTCCAAACTCTTCATCTCAAGTATTTGAACATAAGGTAAAATATTGACTATGTTACTGATACCCAGAGCTACTCATACAGTTGGGTTGTAATTCTTGTAACTAAAAACTTTTCTAAGAACCTCTAATCTTTATTTCGTAATGAAGCACACACCTTTCATTGAAATCCCTCAGTTCTACAGAGTTAAAGCATTTCTGCATAAGCATAAGGATGCAGAGGAACAAACAGAAAACAATTTGTTCAGTCACTGAGGAAACAAAAAGATAAAATACAAAAATCTCATATACTCTAGCCTATTAGGAAACACTGTTTTTCAAGGATTTCCTCAAAGATCATCTATTATTCACCTTAAGCTCCTCAAGCATAACATGACAATTCATGCAATGATGGTCAATATTCCACCAAAAAGAAAATGACCACACAAGAATCATAGAAAAGTATTTCCAGTTTATATTATGCATACTTACCTTTATATGAACTCTAGTGACAGCTTAATAAGTGTAAGTAAAAAAATCTGTGAAAAGTATTCACAGAGTCCAAAGTGAAAGCAAGCTTGCAAATGAAAGAATGCACTTCTCTGGCATAAAAGAAAATAGCCTTATACTTTGGCCCCCCCCCCCCTTCCCTCCCCCCCCCCCCCGACTACTCACTATTAGAAATAGCCACAGAATAAAATCTTCAAAATAGAGATGTATTTATGGCACTAAGTACACCTGACAGAAAAAGAAAAATGTATTCTTCAGAAGAATAAAAATAACTTCATGACAATCACAGTAACATTTACACCTTTTTGTTGCACACACTCCCACAGATACTTGTCCCTGGAGTCCATTGACAAGGTTTCATGCTATTCACAGGCATTAAATCAGGCTATTCATTCTTTGCAAACAAGAAGAGATAAGTTTCCTCAGAAACATCTAAAGCAAAGACTTTTGGTCATTCACTCAGTCAAACTCATACCACAGCAACAATTAGCTATGTGGGCAGTTAGACTGAAGACAGGGAACTGACATTCAAATTGATGAGACAATGATTTGTGGAATTTTCAGTCAATTATTCCTGCATATTTTATGAGTATTTACTATTTAATATGCTACAGAGGATCATCTGACTTGTCAGTAATGCCTCTGTCACATATGTTCATGAAAACCTCACAATTTTTGCCCATGAAATTAAAGCTGTATTTTTCTCTTATCTTATGGGAAGAGAGCTTTTTATGAATGTGGTTAGTTGATGATAAATGAGAGCTTCTAATGTACAGCATAGAAACAATTACTAGCTAGTGGTAGGTCGCTTGGCCTCTTCTCCTTGGACACTCATATATGTCAATCAGTTGGCACCTTACCTATCTAGAATACTTCTATACTGTCACGTAGTTAATCAAGATTTATTAAAAAAAACATGACCAATGAATCTACTAATAGGGAGGAAGGACAGCACTATAGTTTGGCTTCATGAATCAGAAGCCTAAGAATCCAGTTCTCACTTCTGACACATCTGACACACTACACTAAAGAAATCATTGAAGTTAGTTAAGTAAGGTTCATCCTGCTTCACCTCTGCAGAAACCTGATTAGTTCTGCAATTTTAAAAAATGGTACATTTACTTATATACTTGTTTACTTAAAAAGAAAAACCCACTCTAAACTAAAACCAAATATCTGGTAACATTAGATTTAGTCTTTTTTTTTTTTTTTTTTTTAAATCCTCTCAAAGATTTGCAAAGTTCCTTTTGCTGCAGCAGCCTCATGGGCTTTATTCTGCAAGATTACCAGAATGATGCTGCGCAGACTACACTTGAGCAAGTCATCTGTCTTTAGACCGTCACTAGTAAAGTTATGAAACTATAGCTCACAGTATTGCTTAGAAATATAATTTCTATTGGAATTTAAAAATGCATGAAAAAGTACTATGTCACAACCCTGCAACCATATGCAAGGCTGATAGGTACAAAACTAACAGAAACCTCTCACAAACAGCATCTGACATGAGTCTACCCTTTATTACAATGTACTCCATTACATAGAGTAAAAGCATTCTTGAACAAATTTTAAAGAAGCTGTAATCAAAACTTCTGAAATTCAGAAGAGTAAATTATGATAGTTAATATAAATAATCTACATTTCTTTTTATTAATTTATTATTTATGTTTAATGAGTTTATTATTAATATAATACTAATAAAGAGTATTTTGCGGCTCCAAATCATCACATGCCATTTGTCATAGCCATCTAAAATCAACATCATTTCTGTAGTAAAACACATAACAAAGCCTTACAATTTTTTAAATATTCCACAATACTTGCAAAGTTATTGTCCCTCTCCAAGGACAGAATATTTAACATACTGTATGTTCCTGTAACTTAGAAAGTAGACTAACTGCATGGTCCTAAAGTGTCCTTGGGAGCTGGTGGTATGCGTCACCAAGTCTCAAGCACAAAGAATTTTCTAATTTCCAAAGCTTCATGAAAGGAATTACAGATTTTTAGTGAGTATTACCATTGTCTTCATTTTAATAACATTAACAGCAACAGAAATTTATTATAGCATTCACTGAAAAATATCATCTGCAAATACCCTTCTTGGTGAAAGCTGAATTGTTTAAGATTTGATTTTTGAGAACTGTTTTACCACTTATACATGTAGTAAGATCTCTACAATCTGGCATACTTTTACGCATTGTTTAGATTAGATTGGCACAAACTCTGGTGTATTCATTAAAAATATAATTTTTTTAAAATCATCTGATAAATCAAACACTGAAGATTTTTATTGGGGAACAATTTCATGCAATAGATACATCTTCCTGTAAATGCCAAAAATTATCCCATTTTTATCAAAGGATTCTAAAAGTTTCTGAGTTCTTGTTTCAGAAAAAACTTGTTTCATCTATCTCTTTCACCCTTCTCAAGATCCTCCACCCAAATGTCTTTTGAATGACAACTTTGCCTAAAGCAACACCTTCACAACTGTAGGGCTGTATACTGAAACATATGTCTTAGGGAAAAAGAAATTACAGTTCAAAAGCACAGTGAGCACCCAAGGCTGTTCCACTGACGGAACAACTGTGTCCAGGGCCTTCAAAGGGACATCTTTTGTTGCTGTAACTCTTCATAACATCACCCTGGCTCCCACCAGGGTCCCTTATGACACTTTCACCGATGGTAGCCTGTGGTTAATTTCATGTGCACCCACCAAGCTGGTCCATATGCTTCTGCTGAAACCAGATGGAATCACAGGATCATACAGTGTTAAGGAGGTGTAATGGACCTTAGAGATCATCCAATCCCAACCCACCCTGCCACGCAGGGATATAGCCCAGTAGACCAGGCTGCTCAAGGACTTACGCAACCTGGCCTTGAACACTGCTAGGGATGGGGCATCCAGCACCTCCCTGGGCAGCCTGTGCCAGTGTCTCACCACAGGAAAAAATTTCTTCTTAATATACAACCCAAAGTTTCCCTCTTTCAGTTTGAACCCATTGTTCCTGATGTTCCTTGTACCTCTCCAGCTTCCCTGTAGGCCTCCTTCAGATACTGGAAGGTGGCTATGGGTTCTCTGCACAGCTTTCTCTTCTTTAAGCTGAACTTTCTTTCTCTGCCGGTCTTTGTAAGGGAGGTCATACAGTCCTGGAGGACTACTGCCCAACAACACGGGGAAAATCAGTCTTTCTCTTTGACCCTCCCTTCAAATTTTAGAATATACATAGGAATAGACTCACCATAAAACCTTTATCATGCTTTCAAACTTGGTTAAAATTATCACGTTCAATCCTTAATAGTCAAAGACACGGAGAGGCAGAATCACACACATCTCACTTCCTGAGGAAACTAAGATTAAAAGCATAGAAGTTATTACCAAAACTTTATCCATGTTTGTAAGCGAGAAGATAACCTTCGGGCTCTGTTTCCCACTCCTGTTTTCCCAGTGCCGCCTTCTCGGGAGCCAAGTCCCTGCGGAGGGGCCCAGCCCCGCAGAGCCGCCGCTGCCCAGGAGGTGGCAGCAGTGAGCACCCGCCCCCCCCCTCCTCCGGGCCAAACGCGCCCGAGGCACTCCCAGCAACGCCAAAATCCAACGTTTTCATGGATCTGGCAGCGCCTCGCGCCGTGCCTTTAGCCATGTCTCCACCCTCGCTTCAAATTCCATATGGTGTTCAATTCTTACAATACAACTTTTCAATCTTGAGCAAAGAAGGGGAGATGAGCATAAACCCAGATAATGGAGCAAGTAATTCATCTAACTCAGAACATAAACTGAATTAATTTATTGGGCGCAGATAATAAAGACTTCTTTTCACAAAAGAGATGGGGGACAGCTTCAGATCAATTAATTACAGATCAGAAAAAAAGTCCCAAATTCTGACTATTCTTCTAGTTCTCAAAACCCTCTCACTAGACTGTTCCATCACAGTACTTTTACTTAAAGGATTATTCACTCTGAGAGAGAGCATTGCTCCATTTTAGTTATTTTAGTTATTCTACCACATTAAAAAAATGGCCATTCAGAAAAATTTTGAGGCGGGGAAAATTAATTTCCTACATTTGTGAACCAAACCCAAAATTCAAAATGTCAGATTCTCCTAGCACTTATGAGACATCTGTCTTCCCTAATCTTTAGGTTAAATAAAAGGCCAGCAGCATTTTCTGACAGTATTCTTTAAAAGACTACTGGAGTCCCTCCACCACAGCAGATGTCTGTGTCAGGTTGCACAGTACAAAAGCTGGCAAAGTCTGCTGAATCAGAAACAAATCCCCCTCCCTCTATTAACCATTTAGGAAGGCATCCATGTATTATTGTTGCACCGATCTTCCACATATATCATAAAATGACCTTTTGTCACTGTTTCCTCCCTAGGAGGGGGTATAGCAAGAGGCAGACAACAGATGTTTATGTCTCTCTTTGCAGATGTTTTCAGTACCAGATAGTACCTATGAGGGGAATACAAGAAGGCCGAACATGGACTTTTTACAGGGGGCATGTAGTGGTAGGACAAAGGGGAACGGCCTTGAACAGAGTAAATTTAGGCTAGATGTTAGGAAGAAACTTTTCACCCAGAGAGGTGAGGCACTGGCACAGGCTGCCCAGAGAAGCTGGGGTTGCCTCGTCCCTGGAAGTGCTCAAGGCCAGGCTGGATGGGGGCACGCTGGCACGGACAACCGAACCACCGCAGGAATGAGACAAGCAGCAGCTCTCAGGATGTAGCGCAGGCCCGGCCTCACAGCCACGGCCACATTCCTCCGCCCGCCTCAAAGCCCCGGGGAGGGCCGGTCCGACGCTTCGCTGCCCATGCCACCCCTTCCCCGGCGGGCCCGTCACCGCCAACTCTCCCGGAGGGGGGGAGGGGAGGAGTGCGGCGGATGATTCCTCCCTTCCCGCCACGACAGCCCCCGGCCCGCGGCCACCGAGGGGCGGCCAGCGAGGGCGGGACGGGAGAGAAGCCGCCGCTCCGTTCCAGCGCCTGGGCATGTCCTGCCGGAGCTCCCGCGCCCGCTCCGTCCCGCCCCTGCCGCCGCTTACCCGCGCCCGCCGCGCCGCGCCGTTGGAATTTCGCGCGCGCTGCCCCCGCCGCCTGCGGCCGCGCCTGCGCGGGGGGACGAGGCGGGGCGGGGCGGGGCCGCCGGTCCTCCGGTGACCCGTGACAGCGCCCGGGCCGCCTGCGCAGCGTGTGTCGGGTTTGGGCTGGCTGGTGCGAGGAAGGTGTTCACGCAGAGAGTGGTTGGCGCCGGAACAGACCTCCCAGTACCAAGTTTGTCTTAGTACAGGAAGAGTTTGGACAAGGCTCTGGAGGCGCATGGTGTCAGTCGTGGGGATGTCCTGCACAGGGCCAGGAGTTGGACATCCGTGGTCCTTGTGGGTCTCTTCCAGCTCAGGATACTCTGTTATTCTTTGATTCTGAATGTGTGTTTCAGCCTGCCCCAGCCGCAGGCGCTTGGCTTCCCCGCTCAAACACGGGGCATCAAGAGACAGCTGGGTCAGAAGCCCTGTCCGTCTTCAGGGCCAGTGGACTCACAGGGGTCCCTGGCGAAACTGAGGCGCCTCTGTTGCCCGCACTGAAAACTCGCTGAGTGAACCAGAGACATGGACAAAGCCAGTCTGACCCTGCACGTGCAGCTCAGGAGCGGCTCCACAGGGAAACCAAAGTGACAGGGACGCCGTGGCCCCGGTGCCTTGGCCGCTGTGCACCGAATGCTGGCAGCGGCCAGGCTGAGGTGCCTGCCACAGTCTATGTCCTGGGCTCTGACCATGGATGAATAAAACCCTTTACCACTTTTGGTAAGATTAAGTGCAAAACATGTTACACTTTTGCTTATTTTCAGTTTTCTGAACATAACGGGTCCTTGTATCCCTGTGAACAAAATGCTATCAGTATGGGTACAGATATGGAGAAAACAAGAAATTTTGTTTTGAATAAACTTAGGGTTGGAAATAAATATTCCGTTTACTGAAATTTATGTTGGTGCCAAAATGAGAAATGTAGACTGGGTGAACCGTATGTCCCTTAGTTTGTTATAAAGCATTAGTAATAAAGCTACCAAGACCTGTACTCTGACACTGGTCCTCAAAGCAGTTCTGCTGAAAATACCAATGCTACACAACCTGACTGCTTGGGTGCATTTTTACCCATCACTCCCTAGCCCACTTACACAGTCATATTTAATCCTCTTCCTCTCATTCTTCCTCTTCAACTCATCTGCTTAGCTCCTGCTCCTGTTTACTCTTGCACACTCCTGCCTGGTTTTACCTTCATGTTCACTATTCGCAAAATAGAGCCAGTGGGAGGTTGATACTTTGTTTTCACTCATGGTTTTCAGAAGCACTCAGCACGCAGAATTCTGTTTCCTAGCACCTTCCTCCAAATATGTGTTCTTACATCACCTTGTCTTTACTTCCTCCTTGAAGAAACTGGATAGTAAGACACTCATTGCTCTCCTACCTATGGAAAACCAAAACAGATTATCTGAAAGAACAAAGTCACTAAGGTAAAACACTCTCTGTCTTGAACCTAGGTTGAATTGTTGGTTTTCACATGAATTTAAAATTGCAATGGCGTAATTAGTCTGAATTATAGAATTATAGGCTGGTTTGTATTAGACTTGTATTCAAGATTTAAAGTCTGCTTGAACATATGACTGCTGAAATTCCAGTTGCTGTTTTTCTTTTCACAGTTTTACGAGACCAGCTGATGTTCAAACTTCTCACTCCCATTCAGCTTTCATAATCTTGCCCTTTCTTTTTTTTTTTTTTTTTTTTTTTTCTGGGCGTGCTGTGTGCCTCTGTTCTGATCACTACTGTTTTCAGTTTTCTATAAAATAAGATATCCCTGTCAGTACAAAAGCAAATTCAACCTACCCATATAGTAAAATCCCCATGCATTACTTTTTTTACATTTCATCCTATCAAATCAGAAACACCTGATGAATTAAAGGCTTGTTCGTGAAAGTTTCAAAGTTCTTTCTTGGGAAACAGCAACTGGTCATCAGGCAACCCATCAAGAAAAGCTGTCAGGAATGTTTCCCATACATCCAACACATTTGCAGACCACAACTTGGAGCTTTGTATGTAATGCCTATATTCACACAGTGAGTCCAGTTTATAACTCATGCAACTCTTTTAATCATTCTACTCCTCTTTTTTGTCAAGTGAAAATATGGAAGAATTTGTATTTGTTTTCTACCATCAATTGTGTTAACACTTTCTCAAATGTCAACATTATTAGTTATTTCATTCATGACAGTTTTTACAATTCTAGTACACTGGAAGAAGCTTGAGTGGAAAAGATTTGATAACATCATTTTTCATGTTTCTGACTGAACATATTCTAGAGTTCTCCAAAATGTATTTCTATCCCATAGTGAAAGTAGCAAAAAGCTGCCTTTGTTATTCAGCTTGATGTTTACACCATCAACTTAAGCAATTTTTTTGCTGCTCAACAAGCCAACTGCACAAAAAGTTCTCATGCACACCTAAGCATATGGCTAAAGATCATTGTAATATACTAGGAGGTGTAAAAAAGAAACCGAAGACTTTTAAAAAAAAAAAAAAAAAAAAAAAAGGGCCAAACAAGAGGATTTAAGGAAGTCATGGGAAAGGGCATAGACAAATATATAAAACAATAGGAGGAAATAAAACACAAAAATGAAAGTAAATTACTAATATGAATAAACTCCAGTAGCTGGAAAGAACACTAGGTAATACTACCTTCAAAGGACCCTCATTTCAAATAGTCAAAAAATGAGTGGCAATGATACAGATAATGAAATAGGTAGTACAAATCAAGTGAATGCCAATACAAATGTTATGTTACTTCAGACAGTCTATGGAGTTTGCCACTCCCACATTTAATAAATATTTCAGGTTTAAAAAATGTTATGGGGACTATTTCTTTAGCCTTGACCTTTAATAACAGATAGTACTACTACATATAGAGCCAATAGAGCTGCCTCAGACAATTACTAATAGCAAATCTCTGACACTTGCAAGGAATATTTGAAACTATTCAAAGTCACCAGAAATAGTACTGCTATAGATAAGAATTCTATTACTTCAAACCCTGAATATTTCAGAAAGGATATTCCAAATAACAGAGAGTTCCTGGCTGCTCTCTGAGAACGTTAGCAATCTCCTCTTCCCTCAGGTATGTTGCCAAAGCCCCTGATTAAGCTTTGCACTTTGATGAGAGACAGCAGATACTATACTTTGGCTAAGGGCAAAATATTGACATTTGGTCTTTTGGCCAGTATAAATTTGGCAGGAAAAAAGCCCCCTGTTAGGGAAAGAGAAAGAAATATATATTTGACAAGTTTGAGGGGAAAAAGGAAGGCGGGGGGGGGGGGGGGGGGGGGGAGTGTGAGGGGGTGGGGCACGGGAAGAAAGGAAAAGTCCTAGCTGTTTGAAGCCTTTCAGAAGTTTGGAATGTTAGAATAAATGTTGTGAGAGGTAGATTAATGGGATGAATTGCAGGTGAGGCATACAAAGGTGCATGGTAAATATAATTATCAATGCACATGACCACCACATACATAATATATTTTATGCACATCATAGTAATTAGCTAAAGAGCACATATGGCTCTAAGCAACAGAAGAGTACCAAGCAAAATGCCCTCAGACCCCTTAGCTGAAATGAACATGGTATATACCATCATATAGATCTGTGGCTGGCTCAGAATGATTGGTACAAGATGATTAAGAGCTAAGGTATATTCTGCAGACATATTGTTGTCCTTTACAGATGGGATGGAAATTGCCTAAGCACTGCAGTGGCAAGCATAGCATAAATCATATTCAAGAGATTCCCAGAGGGGACCACAATGTATAACAAGTCACCAATAGATTTCAGTGTATTGCTGTTTGTTAGCCACAGTAGGATTTCTGAATAGGCAGATGTGGCATTTCCAGATGCTGATTCTATATTTGAATATTTACCCACTAAAATACTGTATTTGCGGCAGCTGTTAGCAGAATAGTTAGGCATGATGACTTCCATGAGTACCAGGTGTTCATTTTCTCCCATGTCATCTTCTCCCATATCCCAGTATAATTTATGGTTGCTTATGCTTTCTATGCTGTTCCATTAAAGAAACTATCTTCAGTAAGGAGAAGGGGAGTTGCTTCTTGGAGGCATCAGAGTCTGTAAATCTGCTGATGAACTTGGTGAGTAGTGCATGCCACATAGTCTTTAGGTTCACACTGGAATAATTTTATCTCTCCTTCTTTGTTGTTGATTTGGAATGTAGTTCCTGTTGATTTGACATCCTGGGGAGGTTAACTTGCTCCTGAGCAGGACAGGAACATTTTCTGTGTTCTGTGTCCCAAGTGATAGATGATTATGTTTGCTTTCTTCTTAATGCAAAACCATTAAGTCTTTTCCTGGGGAGCCTCTGCAGGATTAAAAAAAATTGGCCCTGATTCAACTAGTGCTGTTTAATGTTCCTTAAACCAGGAACCAGAACTGAGGAGTTCTCCTGCCTTCTACTAAGCCTGACACTTATTTCTCAGATTGGTATAAAATGTGGTCACAAGGATAAAATTTGGAAATTGTACCTTATATCAATCACTTAGCTAATCTTGGCACAGTCAAGATTATAGTAATTTATCTTAATATGTATTTTTCCAAAATGTCATTAGAGAAGCTGAATATTTATGGTGATTATGTTTCTGTCTATAGTTTACAAATTTTCTTGTGGAAAATAATCCTGAAAACAAATCCTTTCCTTGTAACTGTCTGCACTCACAGCAGGTGCTATACAAAGAAAGCATGAGTTACATCAATCGTTCCCTAGACACTGAGACAATAAAAATTAAAAAATCTTTCATGATGTTCTGCTGCTGTTGTCTCTGCTGAACTCTTGAATACTGGAGAGCATTTCCAAAGTTTGTTCCACAGAATCAAGCATGTTACATTGAAGGAGAGAGCTTATTAATTTCTATGGTATGCCCTACTGATATTCTAAAAAGTTCCTGTAACATATAGAGAAGAATCATGAAACTCTTGCTACAGGATGGAAAGTTAATGACTTAGCCTTTACCTATTCTCTGACAGCTATTAACAGTACTCCAGTATACTCCAGTGAGCATTTCAGTTTCATGTGTGTGACTACATTCCTTCCTTCTTTATATAAAATACTCAACTAAAAGAGGTATTTATACATTCTAGAACCTGTGACGTTTTACCAGAATTTAAGATTATAAAAAGGGAAATGCTTTTTTTATTGACAGCAAGCAGGCACCAAAATAAAAAATCGGCAAAATATGATAAAAGATCATGCTTGAACCAATTTTCAGAGGGTTGGCGTTGTGGGAAACTGCCTGATGAGAATTGGTATGCAGCTACAAAACTTCATATTCTTTTATGAATTTCATAATTATTCAAACTCATGATAAGTTAGGAAGCATTAAATCTCACAAAATGAAGTTACTATCATAAAGGAAATCAGTGAACTCAAAGATATCACACACTGAAAGTCATTAGCTTTTTCCTTTGCCAACTTGATTATTACAGGTGATATTAAGCAAATTAAGCAAGTAAATCTCAATAAATTCTTTTTTCTTCACAGTTTAAATGTATGAGAAATCTGGTCATTACTTAACTTTCTGAACTTTCTGAACTTTCTGAACATTACTGAACTTTCAAACAAGCCCACATCACTGTAAAACATTGCAAGTAAAACAGCTTGTAAGTTCTAATTCCATTAAATACAGAAATTTACTAAATGTACTAGAAATGTACTAAAAATGCAGGAAGATAGTCATTGTGCATAAAATATAAGACAAGTTTAAGAATAAAAGGAGGAAAGAAAAGCCTTTAAGTGAATAAATTTCTCTATAATTTCTTTTTTGTTTTAAGCCAATCTCATGCAGGAATGGTTAGCTAACCAGATTGAAAAAATCATCTTTATGCATTTTTCTGTTTGCTGAATGTTGTATGTAATCATTTGTTCACAGCAACATAGGCTAGTCTATAATGGTAACCTTTATGCCTTTACAGATTGTTACAAGTGGGCCAGGAGACCAGCTCCTTTTTAAAGGCCTTTATTAAGGACAGCTCTGTGTGGGGAACTTGAGGGGTTGTGCACACTGCCTGCTGCTCCTGATGGACGACGTGGAGGAGAAGGTGGTTCAGTTTTGCCATCTGGCAGAACTGGGGCTCTGTCCTCACAAGAGTCCCTGGGAAGACAATGCTGGCTCGAGTCTAGGGGGTGTCCTTTTTGTCAAGAACTGCCAGGGTTATGGCGATGACACAGGGCTGGCTCCAATCGATGATCCGAGGTTCCGTACCGTTTTGCCAGGCTAGAGTTGTTATTTCCAATCCTCAGTTATCTGGTGGCTCGTCATCCCTGGGGGTCTTTTGCACCCAGTGTGTCTTAACTTGAATATGGATATGTCCTTGGGCACAGAGTCTCCTGGGAGCAGAGGCAGTGACACTCAACACAGAAAGGGAGTGCTGGCATAGAGTAGGGAATAGGCAGTAGGGAGTAGGGGTACAAACAAACATTTTGCTTATGAACTATTAAACTTAGAACAGTAACTTTTAACAGTAACTAAGAGCCCATATCTTAGGAATTTATTTCTTACACAGATTATATGTTTTCAGTGTTGCCGACCACTCCCTCACAAAAAAAACCCCAAAACACTCAGTTGGGATCCCTTCAAAATGGAAAATATCTCCACTTATTGGGTAGCTTGCTTTAAGTAGCTACCAAAATAGTATAGAGAAGTCTGTAGAATCATTCTAGTGTGTCATGGGTTAGTACAGTTTAGTTTTTTAGTTATAGAGGAGTGTAGAATGATTTTCCAGGTCAGGACCTGGGAACTGCTTTAGAAAAGCTAGGGACCTATCAGAGGGTTGGTTGGAATATTGGCATCTGTTCTAACCACTGAAAATTACTAGCTGCCACTTTGGGAAGTACCATATAAAACCCATTGATTTCCTGTAGGTGGGCCTTTTCCTTCTTTCCTTTGGCCAGAGAGAGACAGGTAACATTGAGCTGGGCCTGCTGCTCCCCTTTTGTGGGGAGCTGGCCTGAGGCCTGGCCAGATTCCATCGGCTCCTGGGTGAGGGGGGTAAGGAGAGGTTGCTGCTTTACAACAACTACTTTCTCCAAACTTCTCTGGAGCAGGGAGAGATCTCTGCCGGGCCCCTGATAAGAGCTATGGGCACCATTTGGGCTGAGGCCACCCCAATTTACACTGAGGGGTGGGCTGAAAAGGCATTTATGATCCTGCCTGGTTTTTTGTAATTCCAGACTGCCCGGGTGCTCTGATCCCTGATGTTTCTGTGTGAGCTCTTCCTTCCTCACCAGCACAGCCTTGAACATCTAACACCACGAGCGAGACAGGGAGAGACAAAGACTCTGAGCAGATTTAACCCTTTCCTGGCAACATGAAGCTTTCAGAGCTTGGCCCTTCTCTGAGAGAGTAAGAAAGGACAGAGTGAGCATAAAGAAAGAACAGCATGAAGTCAGTAGAGCAAGAGTGAAAAGACTATTGGGACAGAGGGTTGAAGAGTTGGTTGTTCCTTTCTTATTTGAGCCATGGAAATGAACTCTATATTTAGATTATTAGTTTAAATCATGGGAAAGATATGCATTTGGGGAGATGATTGTTTTAATTTGTGTGTGGATTTGAGCAAAGGTGTTTGTGATAGACTAAGTAATATTAATCCTATAAGATGCTTGAACAGAGAAAAAGATGAGAAGCCCTCTGTGCCGGTGAAGAAGTGAGAAGATATCTCTGTACCTTGAGATGAAAAACCCTTTGCTTTTGGAGTCATTCATCTTTAAAAGGTGACACCCCAGTATGCAAAAGTCTAAGACCCATGACCCATAAGCAGCTTAGGAACCTGCTCCTGGGAGGGTCACAAGGCAGGTTTCTCCGGGCGGTTGTTTTTATGACGGTTTAAAACCCACAGGAGAACTGTTCTAAGTTGACAGTAGGATCCATGACTCTAAAAGACACTCTACCCCTAATAAATTAATAGAAGTCTATTGTCAAATAGTGAAACTGACTGAAAATTACAAGTTTTGTCTCTTTATGGTATTTTGTAAGAAAGTGAACAGTTTGTAAGGTGAGGGAAGAGTGGGTTTAGAGTTTCATTCTGTTTTGTTTTAGTTTTTTTTCCCCAGCTTTCTTTTTCCATTCTTTTAGTGTGTGTTAATAAAACTATTTGTTCATTTTTAAGGTTGAGTCTGCTTTGTTTTTCTCCTAGTCTCTCTCCCACAGAAAAAGGGTGAGTACTAAGACCAGAATTTAGTGAACGTGAAACCACTACACTGTGTTATTCAAAAAGTGGCTGAAACAACTCTGTGATAGAAAATAAGAACAGCAGTTTCTGGATTGCCAACTTTCCCCCCACAATCTCTATACATTAACTGAAAACCTTGTATTTCTCCTTCCTTCATTTAGCCTGTTGGACACTGCATTATCATGCTTCTTTGCCCTCCCAAAGGAAGTATAACTCTAGTATTCCATTGCCTTCACTCCTTCTTTAAACAGTTTGTCATCCACACTCCTTTGCCTGCAATACTCATATTTGCAAGTTGGTGGAATAAATCTCCTTTCAATTATTTTAGCAATAATTCTTCCTTTATTGGTATTAACCTTTCTTTAACCTTGTCTATCCTCAGATTTAATCCCTTCCTTGTGACATCTCTGACAAAACACCAATTTGTTTGCCATCATTCTCTCATTACTACAGTGTTCCTTTGTTCCCTTAATTTCCCATCATTAACTGAATATTTACTTGAGTCACCTTTAAATGATCTATAATCTAATACACTGAATGTTATTCACAAGTGATAATCACTTGCATGAATATAATTAATACTGTTCAAAAGAGCTTTATACACCTTTGTACAGACACATAAAAGCTGGTTGGAAAACATTTTTTCAAATACCTCTATAAATGAAAGGTATGTATGCAAATGCATCACGCAAAATGAAATAGTAAAAATAAATACTGTATTGTGTTGAAGAAAAGACTGAGAGTATGTATCTGTAAACTACAAATAAATACAGTTTTGAAACTGTGATGAATTAATCCAAATCTGAACATCACAATGCCAGGTTATTGTCACCTATAAAATAAATCATAATAGATTAAAAATCACAAAGTAGGAGCCCAAAAGCTCATAAGGCTATTCATGCAATCCTATCTTTAAGGCATAAAAATTTCATTAATTTTGGAAACAGTTGTATCCCCCTGTTTCTTTTGTACCCACAATGTCACACTCCTTGTTTTCCATGTCTTCTCTCAAGAGGTGTCCCCTGGAGTTTGCTTAAGATCTTTAGCTCAAACCTGAGATTAAACTATGTATTTCCTTACCTTTACATATTTCTTTCATTTTATGGGGCATAAAAAAAATTCTGGCAGCAGCTACAATACCATTAGAGGTTCTTTCATATTTGATTCACAAAATAGTTTTTGTCATGAAGTAATACAGTGTCAAACATTATAAGAAGCTGAATTCCCTTCCTCCAAGTGGCAGTTTTTCCCCATTGAGTAAATGAGCAAAGTGATACTGGCATTGTAAAATGTTGTAGAAAAGGGGACTAAGGAATATGATTTAAAAAGCAAGTATAATAAATACTATAAATAAAAAAGTTCCACTTAAATGATAGGACTAAGAAGCCTGGTTGCTCTTAATCTTCATTAGTTGATTTGTGGTTTCTAGGAAGTCAATCCTTGCTTTTTCCAAGGACTAACTAAATACTATAAGGCCATAAAGTTTAAAAATAAATAAATAAATAAACAAACAAACAAATAAACAAATAAATAAATAAATAAAGCATCAGTAACTTTAGTACCTGCGAAGGAAAAGTGACACCAGGAAAGTACCTAGAATGCAAAAAGGTTTCTGTGTGGCTTCTTAGTGTATTTACTGGTTTTGGACACCACAATAGAAAAGACATCATTAAGCTGTTAGAGAGCATCCAGAGGAGGGCCATAAAGGATGGTGAAGGGTCTTCGGGAGAAGCTGTATGAGTAGCTGAGGTCACTTGGTCTGTTCTTCCTGTCTGAGGACAGACTTCACTGCAGTTACATGTTCACTGCAGTTACATGAGGGGAAGATGAAGGGCAGGCACTGATCTCTCCTCTGTGGTGATCTGTGACAAAACCCCAGGTTGCCCTTCAGGTAACCCCTGAAGGTGTGTCAGGGGAAGTTTAAATTGGACATTCGGGAAAGGTTTTTCACCCAGAGGGTGGTTGGGCACCAGAACAGCTCCCCAGGGAAGTAGTCACAGCACCAGCCTGATAGAATACTAGAGCATTAGGACAATGTTCTCAGGCACATGGTGTAACTCTTGGGGATGGTACTCTACGGGGCCATGAGTTGGACTCAATGATCCTTGTGGGTCACTTCCAACTCAGCTTATTCTATGACTCTGTGATATGGGATACAGCAGTGAAATGTTCTGAACATCTTCATGTGTGAATATACGTTACAACATGTGGAAATGCAACATGTAAAACAAGTTACTAAATCCATTAGGCAGGTATTATCTATTTTCAGTGGTTCCAGTGTCCTCAATATTCAAAACCTATGTAGGGGCTGTGGCATTGCTTACTACCTCTCAAAAATCCTTCTCTATACCACAGGGTAAGAACCAAACTGTTCATGGGAACAGATGGCCAAAAGAATGAGAAGATAAGGAGATTGACCCTATGTAGGTTTTTTCTCAAGGTGGAGGAGGTGGAGCAAAAACTCCATCAGCAAGACCTTGTGCATCTTTTGTCAGTGCTGTTCTTGTGCTGTAGCTGGCATCCTGGTGATTCATTGTGGTGGTGCGAGAATTGTTTTATTAGGTTTTTATAAGAAGTTTTATGTTATGGTTCAATTCACTGTATCCCCAGTTTTGTAACCCTTTTGTGTTTTCTGTATAAGGTGTTTTGTGTCAATCATCCCACCCCCCACCTATCTTTGTCCATCCCCTCTGCCCCGCCCCCACTTGGGGGCAGCCTGACTATCACTTTGGGATCCCTCCCAGATTGCAAAATCTCAGGGAGAGGGCTTCAGGTGATAGGTCCCCCAGGGGCCAAATTCCTTTGCCCTTGATGTCAATGGTCAGAGGCTTGGGGGTGGGCACACCTTGTTACTCCCAAATCCCCTGATTTGTTGTCTTGTTGTAACCTCCCTTGAACCCCTCCCCCAGATATAAGGTGGAGGAGGGAGATTCAAACTCTCTCTGGCTGCTCGCTGGCCTCCCTCTCTGGCCTGCGGTTTGGACCAGCTGCGGACTTCCCGCAGCCCGGCCTGAATAAACATCTTTTAACCTGCTGAGCTGAGAGCCATCCTTCTCTGCTGCCGCTGCTGTCACGACACTATTTAGTCCAGCTGCTGCTGAGAAGCCGAGCCAGCAGGTAAAGATAACCTGCGTGCCCATCCGAACTGGGAACACCTTGTAGCTGTGCGAATCTGAGCTAGCCGGAGGCCGGCGTCTGCCCGGTGCGGGGGACAGAACCAGCTACAAGAATTCATACTTTGCCAGGTACTCTGTTCAGTTATGGCTGCTCTGAACCACTAAGAGGAATCAAAAATGGACGTAATTTAGTTCTGCTTTGAGTTGTGCCAGTGCATGAATGGGAACTGAAAAGATGTGTGATCTGTGGCTGGATAATGGTGTGATACCTGTTTGTCATGGAATAAAGAAAGCCTAATTAAGAACAACAGGGAGAAAGTACAAGAGGTCTTTTCAGAAAGTCTGCAAAAAATGAAAAACAGGTTTCAAACTGTCATTTTGCTAGCTTCAGCAGCACTCTATTCAAAATTATAATAAAATGTATTAGTGCTTGTTCAGAGAACTTGTAACCACATTAGACCTACAAAATTCATAGTAGGCCAGTTAAAAATAATGATAAAATTAAAAAGCTCAATGCTGCAAAATATTCTTTACCAGAAAACCGCTGGTTTTTTCCAGTGGCTTTGAGGTTGACTAGTAGTTTTATGCTCATCACTGGTTTTTGTTCATATCCACATGATAAAATTCTTTAACCAACATGTGACAAAAGGTATTTATCATATTATATTTTGCACTGTTACAAATCTGTAATATTAGTCTCCTGTCATGCACAAATTGGAAAGAGGCAGGTTTAACAGTGGGTTGTTGTGAGTAAATTTCAGGGTCTAGAAGCTCTGTGTTTCTGTGTAGTGTAAGCTGCATACCTAGCAAAGCCTTCTGCACAGCCTTCTCTAATGGCCTGGCAAAGCCTTGGGTCCTGTGCTTAAGGCAAAGCAAAGTAATGTAGCAAGTGCAACTGATGTGCATGCTGTTAAACACAAGCTTACGGTTTCTCAGCATCAGGACTAAATTCCTTGTCACCTTGCTAATGCTTGTGCTTGAATGGGAAATGGTGGCCTGAATGTGCCACTCTGGCCATGCTGATATACAGAATAAGATAGAAAATCTGGCTTCCAGCCAGGTGCTTCCTCTGGTTTATCAGTCACTGGGTCTGACTCTTCATACTTCTAATGTCATACTTACTAATGTCATCGCAGATGTATGGCAGCAATCAAAAATTATTTTTTCTGGCTCATCCTTTTCAGTAGTCACATATTTTCCTTACCTGCAGCATGGAATCACTGCAGATAAGGCTCTATTGCCTCAGATGTCTTAGACGTTGTACATACACAAAAAGACTTAATCACTAACAACTTACTTTTTTTATTCCTTGCTGTTCTGTTCTCTGGTGACAAACATTTGCAGAAGTTTGACATACTTCCTCAGGAGACTCATAAATGACTACAAAACTCAGACTGTGTTGGCCAATAGCCAGCAGTAGAAGAGGGTAATGTTGATGCTTTCCTAGGCTACAGCCAGAAACACCAGCAGTGGGCAAAGATTATAGCCCTAAGGGTGTCTAATTTCTCAGAGACATATTCAGAATATGTGTCTGCTTAAGCCTGTCCATTATGAAAGACTGTTTTCCCAGCAACATAATCATTTCTGCTTACTTTCTTTTTCAGAACCCTCACCTTGTAAATAGTTTGGAGTCTTTTCTGAAGGAAGGTACTGTGTGCATTTAAGGATATTATTTTCTCTGCTAAGAGCTACTTACAGTCTAGGTTGTCATGCTGTTAGGAAGTAACAACCAAGGAACAGAGCATTTCCTAGGAATTAATGGCTTGCTAGGCAGGGTTTAAAGCCTGAAGTACAGCCGGGGGCTATTAACTCCAGCTGGCCATTAAAAATCCTTTGGAAATACCTTGCTCTAAGGTCAGTATTACTGTTAAAACAAATGTAGGTAGATGGATTTATTTCATGGGTTGCATTCTCAGCTGGTATGCACAGGGCTTTTCTGGAGAATTTACACCTTCTTAACATTAACCAGTCAATTATTTGAGTCACCTCTCAGCATTCCAGTCATACAGTTTTAATTATCCTTATTATGAAAAATGGAAGTTCAACACTCTGGAAAATTTTGTATCACTTTAACTGATTAGCCTTTCACATCTGCTGGCAAATGCAGCATCTCTTTTGCCTACCGAGGAAGCAAAGCCTCTGATATGAGCTTTTATTCCCCAAGAAGTACTTCATTTTCTCCTAAGTATCCAGTGTTTTTGCAAAAAGGCAGGATCATTCAGAATAACAGCTGGCCAGCAGGCCAAAATGAAAATTTAACTCAGAGTTTTACAGCCTTTAACAAGAGCCTATAAATAATAAATAGCTCAATTTAAAACATCTTCTGAGGAGACAGTGTAGTAGCAAAAGACAAAGCCAAGGAAATACATTTAGAATTGATTTGCTGAAACAGAATAGGAGCATTCAGTGGAATTATTCCTGCTCAAAGGTAGAGATGGGCACAGTTATGAATAAATCATGGGCTGATTTAAGCTCTACAAAATAAATCTTGAAACTTACATATCTGATAGGTCAGATATCTTTCAGAATAGTCTTCTGCATGTGGGTTTATATTTTTGTAATATTCAAATTTTAAAAAACAAAATGAAAGCACAGTAAAAACACTGTTATTTAAAAATTCCTATTGCTGCTAGGGTTAAAAAAAATAATTCTGTATGTTTATTAAAAACATTACTTTTTACTGCCTATAATGTATTTGTACTGTGATAACACAAATAAGCCCAGGTACAGATAAAGCCTCTTATACTGCCAGTTCTCTAATATTTGCAATTTTTACCTAAGTACTGATTTTTCTCAGAAGTGAAGTGACCTACCTGAAGTTTGTGAGCTTTATCAGTACACAAAAACAGTTCTGATCTTGTCAAGTAACAGAGTTTTATTTCACCAGAGTTTAGCTCCCTGGGTGATTAAAGAGGGAAGCAGCAGAGCTTTGGGATTTGACTTCACCACTTCTATTAAGACAAAACTAAGTATCAACACATTCCTCTCAGCCACTGTTGAGTTCCCATTAGTAGATGGGAAAGTTCCTACAGTTTTAATGGGAAAACTATATTGCGGAAGTGAAACTAATTGTTTCCTTAAGGTACTCAGAGGTGTAGAACAAAAGATGATTCCAGGAATCCTGTCGATGTCCTGTTGCACTACAAAATCTTGTATCTTTTCTGCTGGAGGAGTGCACCTGTAGGTATTTGCTTGCTTTCCATACACCTAGATACACATACAGATCCTGATAGGTTCCTGTTTTAAGATTTAAGATAGGATCCTGTTTTAAGATTGTTTCCACTGGCATTTGAGTATCTTCTACTTTCAAAAATGTTTCAACACCTCAACAAGGTATATATATGTCACCTTGAGACTTTTAAATATCCCAAACTTGACCTTCATGGAGCTTCATAGGATACATAAAAGTCCTAAGGCACACATCCCGTAAATAGTTACGCATCCAATTAGTTTTATAGACTTGAGAGTCCTGTAAGAGTTAAGCTCTTAGAAAAGATTTGCAGGATTGAAGCTTAACTATTTTTATTGTAATATATTGTTATTCTTATAGGAGTGTGCTTATATTCCATGACTGTACAAACTGTTTAAATATAGATTTTCTTCCTCTGTCACCAAATTCTGATAGCAATATTTGAATGCAGTCCATGATGACAGACTCCGAACCTGAATTCAAGGCAGTCTAAGAAATGCAGGTTTCTTCAACAAAGAAAAAGGTGCTTTCCCAACTTAGGCTGAAATAGCTGCAAATCTTCCTTGTGGCTGAGCATGAATTATGGACTTTTATAAAGTGTTTGAAAAACTGTGCTTTTAGTGTAAGAGACAGTATGTATAAAACCAAATTTTGCCCTTCTAAATGTGCTTCAAGATGAAACATCCACCCCTTCAACATTAGCCAGATGAGTTGCAGCAGTTACAGTGAAAGGATGCCAAGACTAAACTATTTACTTAAAGGATTCCAATGTGTCCAAGCACCAAATGGCTTAAGTCTTTCAACCAGGAAATTAATAATAAAACCACTATTCCAAAACACAGTTATCAGCACCCCAGATGTATAATGGAATTTAGCAGTATCTGATTGTCCAACATTACCCTGAACAAAAATTTCTCACCAAATGGGTAGCTTCAGTCCTGAAATCCCTATCAGATGTTCGGGAGGTATACTGGCAAAAGGTTTAAATGCCCCAAGTTTTAAACTACAGCTTATCTTCCTGTGGACAAATACTTGAAAAAAAACAAAAAACACCCCCCACACACACCCCTTTGAAAATATTTTTGTTTTCACTGGGTTGTTCCATGAATTCGATCTTCTTCATATTAACAGATTTTTTCCTTGTGAGGATACCTAGATGTCACTCATCTGAGTAGAAAGTGTATTTTTCTTGAACAGAATAAGTTGCATCAAAATAAAATGAAATTTTCTTGTGGCCATGCACTTTATAATTTATTATTTCTGCATTACATGACACCTGTTTAGAAGACCTAACTCAAGTGTCTCTGTTTTCTTATGTGAAAAGAAGGGGGAAATTGGAGCAAATGCAAGTAAATATCCAAGAGAAAAATGTAAGTGAACATATAAGCAGTATGGAGGTGAAAAACAGGATGCTGGGAACCAGAAACAACCATAAATTTCTGTATTTTAGTAAAAGAGCTACAGACGCTGCAGCAACATTCAGAAGTCACAGATCCAAGTGAGCAACTTCCACCAAATTCTGTTCACAAGTCAGAAGTCAACCCAATTGACATAGTAGATATTCACATGATAATGTTGTCAGATTTCACAAAGGATTAAACTGATCTGTGTCCAAAGTTACAATGTTTTATTGCTATGCCAGAACCACTAATAACGATTCCCAGAATAACTATTTGGATGCATTTGTTTCTTTAGAAAGATGATTAATTGCAGATAGTATACCCTTCTTGGAGTCAGCATTTTATGGGGAAAGCAATGCATTCCCTTTAATAGGATTGCAGGTGTTCTTTTATTTATTCCTGGAGTTTTCCCCTTCACCTGATCTCATGTACTGTAAAGATATTAGAGAGAATCTTACAAAGATGCTTTTGAATAAACTTCTGGAATGTGTAAAAATTATTCTACACAGGATACCAAGCTGCACATTTCATATATGAAATGTCATCCTTCAGCCACTTGCAAACAAAGTGCAGTTTTAAACTTTGTATGCTGTGGAGCGTTATTCCCAGGCTATGACAAACTGCTTAAATGAGCATGTACCTAGACATGCCATTTTTATCAGAGGGTGTGTGAAGGAAGACCAGTATCGTGGCTGTGTTTCTGCTGACCCAGTGAACATCTGTTTTCAGCAACATGTTTTGAGACGCATATGAAGATAATGAAGTAAATACCTAACCAGACTACATGATCTAAACTCTCTGTATTTATGCATGCACAGTAAATTCTCTGTATCATATTTTCAGATTCACTTCAGCTCATCTTATCTCAACTAGTCACAGAAAAATCCTTTCTCAATGCCTCCTATTGAGTTACTAAGCATGGAACTTTCCTTCCATGGGAATGCACAAGGGAATTTAAACCCTGATAAAGATACGGGAGAGAATTTAAATCAAGTTTAAGGGTATGAAGCTTAGTCACACATTTTTTCATTAGTCTAGAAGATTACACAGTTTGTCCCTGTATTAATTTTCTACTTCAGGGTTACTCAAAATCCATTCATGTTAAAGAATCAAAAAGCCATTTAGAAAAATGTAATAATAACGAGTTAATCTCTGAAAGCACTGAGGTAACTAATCCAATAAGGATGGCATAATTTTTGTTTAATATCCCGTAAGAGGCAGATCACAAATCTATATTTTCCACTACAGTGGCAGAAGAAGTCTTAATAAAAAGGCCCTGTTATGAAATATGTTGCATCTCAAAAAGCTCTGGTAAAGATGCTCTGACCCTATAGTGCTATTCAAGAGAATCATATTGGATCAAATGCCTTCTGGAATATGGAGCAACTGTGGTGGATGGCAGGCTTAGATTTTATCAGTTAGTGTAAGATATAATCATAAAAGAATGGGAAAAGACTCATGAAACACAATAAATAAGATGCGAAGTCACTTAATTTTGAAACATGAAAGACTCATTAATATCAGTATTTTCCTGAAAATTTACTACTGTAATTTTACTGTAAATTACTACTATCCATTTTGATTTTCATATATTTTCAAGTGACAATCCAGCACCCTCTGTTCTCCCAATGACACAGCACTGGGTGCGAGTCTGAAAACAAAGAAGCAGTTAAACAGATGACCAAGTATCGAATTTAAGCCATGATTTACAATGGTGAATGTTTCCAGAACCCACTTCCTTTGGAACAAAGTGTGCTGGCTTGAAGGCAAAACTAGCGAGAGACTCCAAGTCAGAAAAAAACCACAACAATTTAATAGGAGAGAAAAAAAAGGTAAAATAAAATAAAATAAAACACATGCAATGGTACAAAAGATCACTGACAGAGTCAGAATACAACCTGAAACCGTGGTGGTAGCAGTCCAGATGAAGCGGTCTTGTTGAAGCAGTGTTCCTGTAGAAAGGTCTGGTAGCTCTTGTCCTCTGGGAATCCAGTGGGTAAGGCTCCCTGTGCTGTCCTGAGTCCCAGATTATATCCAGGTGGGAATGCTTGGCTCCTCCCCCTGGGCAGAGCATCTCACAATGGGCTGATATCATTCTCTGAGTCTTGTAATGGGTCCTTGATTGCCCTTTAAACAGAGATAGATCCCGGAGGGAGTTATCTATGAGTCATGCAGCAGGGCATTGATGGGCCATTAACAGAAGATAGTCTGGAGGGAGGGGGCAAGGGAAACACTGCACAACTTAGTTTCAACATTTCATGTAGATGGTGATAGAATACATACTTTGGGCACATCTTACATTGTAACCCAGGACAAAAATATAACAAGAAATAAAAGAGAAAAATCTTTGATAGTTCTTTCTTACCTCTCTAGCATGAAACAAAGGGGCCAGCATCCCTCCAACAGAGAAACCATAGCTTAGCTCTCAGTGCTCCTGAAAATTTAGTAACCTTTTTTGGTTAAATAAATAAATAAATAAATAAAATTGCATGGTACTGAAGAGGACCATGGGACAAACAAAGCCAGAAGGGGCTTGTGAGAGGGCAGGATTCCCTTTTCACTTGCTTCAGTTACACAGTGTCAGTCTTTTTTATAGTGGCTCTTTCCTGCCTGTTTTTAAGGAGTGCTTTGTTATCAAAACTTTGTAGAAACAAGTATTTGAGATGCTATGTTGATGAGAAAGGTTCTTTGAATATATTTGTGTATCGATGAATTTGCAAGCAGAATTTCTGAAGTTAGATAATGTCTTTATGGTCTGTGTACTGCTAGTAAGGTTATGCTCTATATACAGCCAATCACAAAATCCTACTTGCCTTTTAAATCCTTTTTATTTCAAACAAACAAACAAACAAACAAAAAATGCTACTACAGATTGCAGATTTGATCTTGGAAAGAATCTACTCATAGGCAAAGCAGAAAAAAAATTTACAATGCATTCTTCCTTGTTTCTGGTTTTGTTGTAGCAGAATTTCAGAAGAAAAGATCTAGAACAACACTAGCCCCCCTTATATTTGGGAGTTTTCTTGTTGTCTTGGGTTGCAATGCAAGATGTATTCTATTCCCATCTGTTGAAACCAGTTGAAGCGGTGTTTTTCTTTTCCTCATAATTTGGGGGGGGGGGTGGGGGGTGGGGGTGGGGTGGGGTGCTGGGGGCAGGTGTCTTTCTGTTAATGCACCAGCTGTTAAAACCAGGTGGAGCAATGTTCCTTATCTCTTCCACTACCCATCCTCCTTCAGGGAGATACCTGCTGTTAATGGGCCATTAAGGCTCACCATATGACTGATGAAATCACATCATCCCATTGTGAGATGCTCCACCCAATGGGAGCAGCCAAGCATTCCTATCTGGATAAAATCTGAGATTCAGAATACCAGGACAGCCTGTTTCCACTGGATTCCCAGAGGAAGGCTGGACCATCTCACCACCACAGGACCCTTCTACAGGATCATCTCTACTTTGACAGAACCACATCTGTTACTCCAGGAGGACTTAATCGGACTGCTACCAACACCCTGACCAACAGGTGACAGGGCATATTCTGATTCTGTCAGTGTTTTTCTTTTTTGTTTGTTTGCTCTTTTGTACTTCTGCATTTTTAACATTCCTAGTAAAAACTGTTATTCCTATTCCTACCTATAGCATTGCCTGAAAGCCCCTAAATTTCAAAATTATAATATTTCAGAAAGAGGGGGTTTACATTCTCCATTCCAAGGGAAGCTCTGGCTTTTCCCTGGCAAACACCTGTCTTTTCCGAACTAAGACACTTGTGTCACTGAAAATTTTGAAAAAAATGATAGCAAAGCAGGCAAAATGTCAACTAAAGCACATTTGTAAGAGAGTATTACCTCCAGTTTGCCAACTACTACTTTGCCGACTACTTCTCTCAGTTCTATGAACTGCAAGTGTTTTTCTTACCACTGTGAAGGACTTGCCTTCAAACAATGCTTTAGTCTAGGAGGTTCCTGGAGTGTTTGGCAGAGAACTTTCTGACACAACTAGTGTGTGAGCCAACTAGAGATGGCAACTGCTGGACCTGCTTCTTTGCAAAGAGAACATCTGGTGGGTGATGTGATCACTACAGGCCATCTTGGGTACAACAGTCACTAAATGATGGAGTTTTTTGTTCTCAGAGATATAAGGAGAACTGGTGTCTGGGACTTCTGGAGGACAGTTTGGCCTGTTTAGGAAATTGTTTGAAAGACTCCCTTGGGCAGCAGTCCTGAAGAGCAAAGGAGTCCAAGAAGGCTGGACATGCTTTAAGAAGGAAATCCTAAAAGCACAGGAGCACAGGATTGTCCCCAAATACTGAAAGACAAGCAGCCAGGGAAGACCAGAGTGGCTGAACATAGACCTTTGGCTGAAAATCAGGGAAAAAAATGAAAGTTTATGACTTTTAGAAGGAACGGACAACTCAGGAGGACTAGAAGGATGTTGTGAGGTTATCCAGTGAAGAAATTAAAAGGGCCAAATCCAATGAGATTCTCAGCTGTCTATCCCTTAAAAGACTATTAAAAAAGCTGCTGCAAATACATCAGCAACAAGAGCAGATCTTAGGTGAATCTCCATTCTTAACTGGACGCAGAGGGAAACACAGTGACAAAGAATGAGTAAAAAAGGCTGATGCCTTTTTTGACTCAGACTTTAATAGCAAGAACTGTTGTCCTCAGGTTACTCAGTTCCCAAGCTGAAAGACAGAGACGAAGAACAGAATAAGCCCTCATAACACAGGAGGAAGTGATCAGTGACCTGAAATGCCTCATAGTCACACACAGGTCTGTGGGGCTAGATGGGATCTACCCAAAGTTTCTGAGGATGCTGCAGTCCTGACTGGTAAAAGGAAGCAGTTGACTGGATGTTAGCAAATGTGACCCATTTACCATCTACAAGAAGGGTCAGAAGAAGAATCCAGGGATCTACAGACCTGTTAGCCTGACCTTGGGGACTGTCCTGAACAGGTCATAATGAGTACCATTATGTGGCAGAATATGTGCAAGATAACCAGGGGAACAGACCCAGCCAACATGGGTTTGTGAAAGGCAAGTCCTGCTTGACCAACCCGACCCCACCTTCTGTGACCAGGTGATCAACATAATGAAGAGGAAGACTCTGTGGATGTTGTCTGCACGGACTTTAATAAAGCCTTTGATGCCATTTCCCACAGCATTCTCCTGGAACAGGTGGTTACTCATAGCCTGAGTGAGTGTATCCTTTGCTGGATGTCTGGGCCCAAATATTTGTGGTCACTGCAATTACATCCAGTCAATGTCCAGTTGCTAGTGGGGCTCAGTGTTGGGTTCAAGTCCTATTTAACATCTTTATCAATTATTCTTCACTGACAAGGTGGAGTCAGGCATTGGAATAGGCTGTTCTATTGGTAGTGGCATCACCACTCCTGGAAGTGTTCGAAAGGCGTGTGGAGGTGGCACTTTGGGACATGGTGGTGAACATGGTAGTGCAGGGTTACTTGTTGGATTTGGTTATCTTAGAGGCCTTTTCCAAACCTAATGGTTCTATAATTCTACGACCAGAGTTCAGGGATTGAAAAACACCCACCAAAATGCACATATCACAAATTCCCACAGAAAAGCCAAAAAACCCCAGGAAAACCCAGCACAATGACCAGACTCACAGCTGACCCATAAGAGATGGCTTCCTAAGCAGTCCTGCTGCAGTGGTTCTTCATGAGGGCTTCCAGCGCCTTTGCTTTTTCACATACTTAGTCTGTCAGATGGCATGTGAGAAATAATATGGTGCTTATTAAGGACATGTGTGCTCTCTGGAACTGGAAAAAAGCTTCATCTGAGTCACAGCCCATTTCTGGGTCTGACACACAATTTCAGTGGGAAAAAATTAAGTGTTATTCCAAGTATCCATGCAAAGAAGACCTGAAAGGGAAAGGTACTCTGAGAGAAAATAATTTTAAATGACACAGTGGAGTGTCTTCAATTCAAAGCCTGTTTCTTCTATTACACGTACATTAAGGAAGCTAACAAGACCACTTCCAGTAAGTCAGTACCCTTCCATTCTGCTTAATCCTATTTGTACTCAAAAGAAATAAAACAACAGGAGTGTGGAAAGGAAGTCTCGTGTGTAGAACAGTGCAGAAGAAAATTCTTTGGGGAAAGTCAGGGAAGTCAGCCCCCAGACCAAAGAAAAACACATGTCTGGAGCCTCTTCTAAGTTCCCTTTTGCTAAACTACAAAAATTAAAGCGGAATCAGAAAATGAAGAAATATGCACTGGGAATGTCAGCCCCAGGAAAATTGTGAAATCCAAGGTGCAACTTCCCACATTTTGGAAGACTTTTAATACATTTCAGGACAAAAAAGCACATGCAAAAACATAAGCTTAGCTGGTATTTATCTTGGATTCAATGCTAAAATAACTTGCCAGTAGCAAATTCCATACACTGAAACCACAGTTCTTACTACACACTCGCATGTTTCCCATCATACACACTCAAACACATAGACACACACACATTGCATAGAAAAACATTCAAAAAGCCAGCATCAACATTATAAAAAAATATCCCCCAAAGCAAGTTATCGCCTCACCTCTGAGTAGGAACACTGGGCTCTTATGCTCAGCATGCAGGCACAGCCAAACCTCTCCTGTCCATCAGAATTACACCCCTCATCATTTTACACAAACTTCAAACGCACCTTTTAAAGAAATTTTTTTGAGTCCTCCTACATGGGCTCAGGTGCAGTTCTCTCTATTTCTCTTTCTGTTTCCTTTACTTTCTACTATACAGCTCACAAATCTATTTGTTTCCCTGTGTTTTAGCATCCCTTCACCCTGCATCTACCAAGGCAAACAAAGCAGCAGAAACAAATCTCATTAGCAGTAAAACTCACTTTCTTATATGTACTTTTATCAGTTACAGCATTCACATCTGATTTATGATTTATTTTTTCCAGTTTGAATAGTCCTTGTTATTTACCATGATTGTGAAACTAAAGACTTAACTATTCAAAGGATCAGAACCTATGTCACTTTTTTTAGGAGAATCTTGGGCTTTATCTATTAGTAATTTTTCTGCTAGGTGTGTCCAATAAAAACAGCTTTCAAAAATGTAAACTCTCCATTAAACTAATGCAAAATCTGAATCATAAAATAATTTTGTGAAACATACACAAAACAGAAAGTAAACAAAACAGAAGAAATGTGGGTAATAATTTCCCAGGGGATACACTCTGAAGGCTTCTTACAGAGATTTCTTTTTTGGGATTCCTCAGGCCTGCCCGGCCCCAGACCAAAACTGTAATATCTTACACAAGAGATCTTGTGTTTCTGCACTAGCTCTTTTCATTGGCTTTTTGAAACAATTCAGACTGCATCTCAGGTATCTGTGGGCAGAGCTCCCCTCCCTAGCTCATGAACCATTCTCGATTCCATGCTGACGTACCTGTAAGGATGTACAAGGGAGAAAGCAAGGAAGAGGAGGGCCCAAGAGAGGAAGAGGTGTTGCAGTTGTGAGTAAAATAATATTTAAATTAAAAAGAATCCTACCTCAACTATTGTCCTACATAGATCTGGTTCCACAGAAGTAATGGTGCAGTTATTTCCTTAACTTAAAATATTTTCTAAGATTCAAACAGAAGAAAATTAAAAGGTGATAAATTAATACAGAATGGAAAAACCAGAACACAATTATAAAATATGACAATAATAAGGGAAAGACTGATTATAATGGCAGTGACCTGGAGGCGTAGATTTATGGTTCGTAAGGCTATGCCAGCATAGCTCTTCTGCACATCTCAGATGAGTGTGAGAAAGGTCCCTTCCACAAAAAAAATCAGCTGCTTGCTGTTTCTCCTTATGCAACTTTCTGCTTCAGATGCAGTTCAAAACGGCTCCTGAAGTATGTGAATTCCTTCATGAAGTCCCAGAGTACCACTGACTAAATTAAAATTACACTCTAAAGGAAAAAAACCCCTACATTTTTTTACTTGATTCTCAGCTTCATGCAACTAGCTCAAGAATGAGCTGAAGCCTCAGTAGTCAGAAATCTCTGTATCTCAACAACAGCAGAGGACACCTCCACAGGGATGACATGTAGTGTCCAAGATATATACTGTAGATTAAAGGAAGGGTATGAACAGCATAACCAGGATCAGACTTTCCACTGTACCCTGGACCAAACTATTAAAGATTAATACAAAGTTAGATTTGCAGATTTACCTACGAGTAATTCCACTGATGATAATTTAAAAGCAGTATTTTCTTAAAGATCTTAAATGCCTTTGCTGACTCATAGCTTTTTTCCCCATCAGATTTTTCAGGAATTTCTATGATTCACAGATACTTATTTAAAAAATGAAATGTTCAAATGTTCAGAATAGCACAGCATGGGAGAGGAGAGGAGAGGAGAGGAGAGGAGAGGAGAGGAGAGGAGAGGAGAGGAGAGGAGAGGAGAGGAGAGGAGAGGAGAGGAGAGGAGAGGACGAGGAGAGGAGAGGAGAGGAGAGGAGAGGAGAGGAGAGGAGAGGAGAGGAGAGGAGAGGAGAGGAGAGGAGAGGAGAGGAGAGGAGAGGAGAGGAGAGGAGAGGAGAGGAGAGGAGAGGAGAGGAGAGGAGAGGAGAGGAGAGGAGAGGAGAGGAGAGGAGAGGAGAGGAGAGGAGAGGAGAGGAGAATGAGTTGGCAGGGACCTATAATGATCATCTACTCCACTGCCTGACCAGGGCTGACCAGACAAGTTAAATCCTATCATTAAGGGGCTCTTTTAAAATCACTGATAGGCATGGGGCATTGAGAACCTCTTTAGGAATCCTGTGCCATTGTTTGGCTACCTATGCAAGGAAAGAAATTCTTTCTGAATGTCAGGTCTGAAATGTCTACATTGTGAGATCTCCAGAAATACCCCACACCTCGCAGCCAAGCTCCCTTCAGGACAGACCTCTGTCCCTCTGTGCAGCCCCAGAGTGGTGGTGCTTGGCCTGCCCTCACTGTTTTCTGCCTGCCCACAGAGACTCACCATGTCCTGCATCTCCCAGTTGTTCCAGCTGCTTCCCTGGGGCCATCTGGGACCATCTCTGGCTTTGGCATGGGGAGAGCAGGTCCTGCACTGCTGCAGCTCTTTAGGGAGAACAGGCTTCCGTCGATGGCAAAAGGAAAGAGTCTGCTCTTTGTCTGGCGGGGATTATGGCTTTATTTAGGGGTCCAGAGCCCCTTTTGAGTCCGGACCCCAGTCAGCTCCCATCCCTGTCCAGATGCTAAAAGAGGCCTCCCCTGCCTCCTCCCAGGGCATTTACCCAGGGGGCAAGGCTAGAGTCAGGGACAAGCCACTGCCCAATCCAGGACAAGGTGGGAGTAGAACAGAGCTGGGTTACATTCCAGTGTGGGAGGATGGGCAGGGCGGAGCAGGGACAAATCTGGTGATACATTTTCCAAGGGAACAGAAGAAACATTACAAAACCCAATATAAAAATGAAATACAATATAAACCAAATTAACACGCTACAGTATCTCCCTCTTTCTTATTAAATGGAGAAGGAGGAAGGCTCAGTCCATGGGAGATGCTCAGAGTTCAGACCTTGAGTACCTTTAAAGCTGAAAAATAAAAAATTACCTCTAGTGCAAATAAACTGTTCAGAAAAATACTGAAGGGAAGGGATAGTTAGAAGGAGAGGGTTCGGCGCTTTCTCCTCCTTCAGGCAGCACTGGCCACTTGTGGGGTCTCTGCAGGTGGCTTTGCAGTTTTAGGGATGAAAGGTTTCACCCACTTGGCTGGCACCCACTTGGGACCTGAGGGAGTGGACACGCAGGCATACCCACGACCCCAGGTGATCAGATCATGAGGACCCTCTGTTTCCCTGGTTGCTGGATCCTTTACCATTACCAGTGGCTTTGCTTTCAGCTGCAGTTGGCAGTTCTCTCTGAAATGGGGCACAATTGGTGGGTTAAGATTCTCAAATGTACAATTTAAAAAGTTCAGAGTGAACAAGGCTTTGGACAACTGGATTTGGGGTGTTTCTAGCTTTAGAGACTGATGTTGTTGCTGAGGACCCTTTTGAGGTTTTGGTGGGTCCTTTCCACGATGGCCTGACTGTTAGGGAGTAGAGGATGCCTGTTTTGTGCTCTGCTCCCCATTGCTGCAGGAAGCTTCTGAACTCCTTGGATGTGTACATGGGTCCATTATCAGTTTTTATTGATTTGGGGATGCCCAGGAAGGAGAAAGCCTGTATTAGGTGTTTCATGGCATCACTAGACTTCTCCTCTGTGTGGGCAGAGGCATAGACAGCTCCAGAAAAGGTGTCCACAGATACACGGACATACCTTTGCCTACCAAAGGACATGATGTGTGTCACGTCCATCTGCCATACCTCACAGCTCTTCAATCCCCTGGGGTCTGCTCCTGCACTCAGGGCTGGGAGTGCGTGTTGTTGGCACGAGGGACACATGGACACAATTGCCTGAGCCTGTTCCTGAGTTAGGTGGAACTGGTGGACTGGGCCTGGTGCATTCTGGTGAAAAAGCTGATGGCTGATTTTGGCTTGTCCAAAGATGTTTGGGAGGGGGGCCATCTCCACAGGCGCAGCAAGAGCATCAGCCCTTCTGCTGCCCTCGGCTATGAATCCTGGCAAATCGGTGTGTGATCTGATGTGCATCACATAAAATTGTTGCTCTCGGTGGGAGATCAGATTTACTAGTTTTGAGAGCAAGTTGAAAAGTGCAGTGTTGGAGACCTCACTCAGTACAGCTTGTTCAGCTCTGGATACTACACCTGCTACATAGGCCAAATCTGTGATGAAACGGAATGGTTCAGGAAACTTTTCAAAGGCTCTAACAACTGCAGCCAACTCAGCTACCTGAGGTGATCCTTCCACCTCAACAATATCTTTTTCCCACTGCTGAGTTTGAGGATTTTTCCATGTTATTACTGATTTATGAGATGTTCCAGATGCATCTGTAAAAATGGTAAAAGACTTTAAAGGCCTCCTGCTCTGAACACTTTTTAATGACACTTTGAACTGAATTTGTTCTCTAAATTATTTGTGAGCAGGCCGATGAATTGAAATTTGACCTGTGTAGCTATCCAGAGCAAACTGCAAAGCTTCATTTTCATGAATCAGGTGCTCCAACATTGCTTTTGTGATTTGGCCCAAGTTTATCTCAATTGGGATGTGAATACACTCAAAATCACACCCTGCCAACTCCCTGATCCGGATCCTGGCTTTCCGGATCAATTCTGCTACCAGTTCCTGTGGCCTGGTCATTCTCTGGACCGGTGGTGACTGAGGAAAACCCACTCTATGATTAAGAGGGGATCCCTACAGTCTTTGTCCTTTTTTGATTTTTCCACTCTTTCCCACTGAAAAATCATCCCGTGTAAGTGTGGCAATTTGCCTAAAATGATGAATTTAAATGGCAAGTCTGATTTGTGTCTCATGGCCGTACTGTCCTGTACTTTTTCTAGGGCTCCTCTTGCCTCTTGGGTGAGGGTCCTAGGAGAACTTAGCTCCTTTTCCCCTTTTAAAAGATTAAAGAGGGGGTCTAGGTCCTCAGTGGTCAGACCTAGCCAAGGTCTTACCCAATTTAAGGACCCACATAACTGCTGGACATCTGCTAAGGTCCTGACGTTATTTTTGACAGCAAATTTTTGCAGCACAATGGTCCACTTACCAATCTCCAAACCCAGGTAGTTCCAAGGCTGCATCCTTTGAATCTTTTCCTCCTGAATCTCGAACCCTGCAGCAACCAAAGAATCGTTTGTCAGGTCAAGCACGTGGGACAGTAAGTCATCAATGGGGGCACATACGAGCACATCATCCATGTAGTGCAGGATGACGGCTTCTCCCACAGCTGCGCGCACTGGGGACAGCAGGGAAGAGAGATACTACTGACAAATAAATGGTGAGTTTTTCATCCCCTAGGGAAGAAATTTCCAGTGCTATCTTTTCCTCAGGGCTTCTTGGTTGAGGGTAGGGACAGAGAAGACAAAACATGGGGCATCATCAGGGTGCAGAGGAATCTGGAATAAACAATCTTTGATATCAATAATTGCCAATTTTGAGGGAGCATCACTGGAGATGGCATCCCTGGCTGGAGAGAACTCATGTCCTCAATGACATTATTAATTTGACGGAGATTGTGGAGGAGCCGCCACTTGCCTTTGTTTGCCTTTTCTATAACAAACACTGGGGAATTCCACGGAGACGTGGTTTCCACAATGTGGCCTTTAGCTAGCTGTTCATCCACTAGCTCCTGAAGCACCTTCAGTTTTTCTTTACTGAGAGGCCACTGCTCTACCCAGACTGGTGAATCAGTTTTCCAGTTGAGTTTCTGGGTAGGGCGCTCTTCAGTGGCCACAGCCGGAAAACCGGGGGGGGCATCTGGAATGCCAATCGTGACCCCCCACTGGGCCATCAGGTCTCTCCCTCACAAGGGCTTTGAATAATCTAAAACAAATGGACGCAGTGTAGCCAATTGTCCATTTGGCCCCTTAATTTGCACAACACTTTTTGACTGTTTTGCCCGTTTCGTTCCCCCTATACCTTCTACGTGCCCAGCCACATTTTGCAGTTCCCAATGTGAGGGCCACATCCTTTCTGGTACAATCGTTATATCCGTGCCTGTGTCCAAAACCCCTTTAAGGTTTACTACTTCCCCACTTTGATGGACCTCACACCCTATTATGAGTTTGTCCCTCCCAATAACTCGTGTGGGGCAAACCTCAGGGTGTTTGTTCCTTGTGATGTCCTTTTCAAGGAATGGGTCAGGTGCTGGAAATGCCTGAGCTATTATCTGCCCCTTAGGCAGAAACAAAGGCGGATGGACACAGCGCAGCCAGAGAACTAGTTGTTTAGGGTTTGATGAGATGAGACCCACAAGGATCTCAATCTCTCTCGGTGTGTACTTGGTGTCTCCAAGGATGACATACTTACTGCCAACATGTTGCCAGGAGCCTAGCACCTGCAGATCCAATGAACCTAAATGCCAGTCAGTGTCACTTAGGTGCCAGGATTCTTGTCAGTTGCAACCTAAAAGGCTTTTGGAGACATTCTGTGGTTGGACAGGGTCTGCTTACATCATGATCTGAAAGGGTCATATCTGGTGACTTCTGCTGCTAGTTATAGCAGAATTGGTTAATTTGTCCTTTGCATTTTCCAGTTTTTTCTCCCGCCTCCTCAGACCTGCCCCATTTATATCGGCACACTGGGCAAGCCGGCGCTCAGATTTTAGTTTTTTGAAAAATTCCCTTTGGACCCTTGAGACCTCCCACCCCCATTGTCCCGAAAGTCCAGAAATTGCTTCTTTAAAGGGCATTGAGATGTCCAATGTCCAGCCTGATCGCACAGGAGACGTGTCATTCTTCTCTTGGGCAGTGGCTGTGGCACAGGCACAGAGGGCATGGTGTCTGCTGCGGCAGCTCTTTGCAGTGGTCTGAATGCATCTCTGGAACTGTGGCTTTGGTGAGCTGTCATGAAGGGAACCCTCCTGGTACACACCTGGAGCATGTCATCTAAGGTTGGAGCCAGTTCCACGGGCAGGCTGTGGATGGCTGCCTTGCACTGTTCGTTTGCATTGGTCAGTGCCACCGCCTCCAGGACCTGTTCTTGGGCTCCTTCTTTCTTAACCTGTAACTCGAGAGCTCTGGTTAATCGCTCCACAAATGCTACAAAAGTTTCTGATGGAAGCTGCTTTATTTTACTGTAAGGCTGGAAAGGTCCATCGGGCTGGATTGAAAAGAATGCTTTGGAAGCAGCATCTTTAATGTGTTCCAAAACAGCTAAAGGAATTTCCTGAGCTTGCTTGAGTGCTGCGACCCATTCACCATCACCACATAGATGTTCTAACCGAATTGGCAAATTATTATTATTGACAGCCATTTTAGGATTTTGCCAAAGCTCCAGAAGTAAATCTCTTAATCTTTTTTTCCATGTGGAGTCCCAAAGCCTGAACTGTGTGGACAAAAGGAGGGCAGAAAAAAGCTGCCAGAGGTCAAAGGGAACAACAGGATTCCCTGCTAAATCTGCTTTTAAAAGGCTGCGACAGTATTCACTTTCGTGTCCAAATTTGGCCTGAGCTTTGCATAACTGAATTGCTTGTTGGGGGAAGGGGTCCCAATTACTGTGGACAGCACCCCCCCTTTTTGACCATTGATATGTGACAGGGGTGGCAGAAAAGCCGGGATCCGTTCCTGCTTCTGGGTTCCTGGCTCCCCCCACCCTCCCCTCCGGGAAGTGGGAACTGGGATTGTGGGCAGGGAAACCGTGGGAACCAGGGCAGGGAGGGGCTGGAGTCTTGCCTCACAATGGGTGGAGTTGGAAGGCAGAGGTTTGAGGGTAGAGGGTGGAGTTGGAGGAGAGGGCGGTGCCGGGGGCATTTTGAGGGTTAAGTTTTCGTGTGGAATTTTTTGCCCCCATAAGTTGCTAGGAGACTAAATACTGACGCTTAAAGGGTGCTTGACCCGCACAAATGAAGAAGATCACGTAGCCCGGGGGGAGGGAAAGGTTCGGGGACTCCGGGAGCTGAGGGTGCTCTCTTCTGCTCTCGGTTTTTGGAGAGGCAACTGCTGGCTGTGTGAGAAGTCCACTGTTAATGTAGGGGTCGAGTCCTGGGAATTCTATCATCTGCCGGAGCACCCAGGAATTCAGAGTTCTTCACCTGCCCTTGCTGGAGCTGGGTCAGCCCCTGTCCAGCCATCGCGGCTTCTTCAGCACTGCTCGCTTTGTCTGCCGGGACAACCCACCGTTTCCAGTCATCAGCCCCAGAGTTTTTTCCACCTTTTCAGCTTGGTGCTCTTGGGGTCCCAAGGATCAGACTGCCCCGGGCTTGTGAGACAAAGCCCACCAAGGTTCTTGGTTCTGTTTATTTTTATTATTATTATTGCTGTTGTTGTTTTTTTTGTCCTGTTATATTTACTAGTAAAGGACTGTTATTCCTTTCCTCATAGCTCTGATGGAAAAGGGTTTTTTTTTAATCTTCCAAATTATAGTAACACAGAGGGAAGGGATTGAAATTCCCCATTCCTAGAGAGGCCCCACCTCTCCCTAGCAGAAACTTGTCTTTTCAAACCTAGACAGGGCAGCACCAAAGGGAAGGAGAGGTCTGAGGAGAGGAAGGGATTGCAAAAGAGATTGTGGGAAGGAGAGACAGACAAAGAAAAAGGCTCCTCCTGGCTTGGGAGAACTTGGCTTCAGCCATTTTTGGGGAATAAAGAAGTCTCCGCCATCTTGTGATCCCCCCTCTGAACTAAGACTAGCTTGGGAATTCACTAAGATGGGGTTTTGAGCACTCGAACTGTCTGCAAAAGTAAACCGAACATGGGGTTTACAAACTGGGGAAGAAGGGAGGTTTGGGGAAAGTTTAGGGGTTTCTCGAGGAATATCCGAGCTTGGGAAAGACATTTTTGGGTCAGGATAGGGAGAAACTGAGGAAACTGGGGAAAATCCACAAAGAACTGGCTTTTTTCCTTTTAATTTTGTTTTTGCAATGCAAACCAAATCTGCAAGCTCCAAAGACAAAATTTGCATTTTTTTTATCATTAGGGGAGCCTGATTCAGACCATTTTTTTGCAACAGCCTCCCAAAATTCTGGGAAGCTTATTTGCTCTAATGATACATGTGGAAACTGAGAAAACAACCACCGAATTATTTTTTTCAGCTGTTTCTTTGAACAATGAGTCCCCCCATCATCTAAGGCATTTAAAATTTGGTAATAGACTCTTTTTTGAGACACAGACAACCTAGCACCCATTTTTGGCTCAGATTTTAAGTTTCTGCATCCCCTTTAACTGTGACTGGGAGACTGAAAGTTAAAAAAAGACCTCGCTGGAGAAAAAAAAACCTGGAGGGGAAACTATTACCTTTTCTACCCCCTGGGCTGTGCAGCCGAAACCTAATTTGCTATTAAAGCACCCTGAAGGTTTGCTCTGAAAGCAAAAACCTTCCCCCAAAGGAAAAGACCCTTTCCCTGAGGAACAACAGCTCTGAAAGATTTTTCCTAAGATCCCGAAATGGTAATACTCACCAAACATCCAGTGTGCAGACGAATCTTTCCTTTTTTTCCTAATCACTCCTTTTTCCTGAGACTGACCTTTTTGGTGCAGAAAGGGCTTCCAGTCTCGGTTCCCAGGGTTGGCTGTCCTCGCGCACGTGGTCACCTTCTCTGGGAGCAGCCTGCTGTTGTGGGGGCTTCTTTGCAGCACTCCAATGGGTTTTTTAAGTCCAAAGGAAAACCACAGCCTTGGTCTTTGGCGTCCTGTGTTTCGGAGACTCCACAGTGAACACCAAGCCTGACGGGTCTGTCTCTCTGCATGGATGGGCCACGTTTCAGGACTCGCGTGCCTGCAAGAGGTTCCTCAGCCACGTGCTCCATGTGTGGTTCTTTGAGCCTTCTGTGAGCCCCTTGTGGCTTCGAGCTGTTGGAGTCCAGGGCATTCCTTTGGTTGCCCCGGAGGGTCAGGGACCTGGGCAGGAGGGTCTGGGACCCCAGCCCAGAGCCCAGGGCTCAGAGAGACACTGGATTTGATTTCAGTCCATGGGAGAGGCTTCTTGCACTGCAGGAAGCATTGCAGGCCACAAGAGTGTAAAAAATAGTAGTTTAGTATATCACAGGGTGAAAAAACAGTGAGTTTGGGATTCTTGGCATTGAAGTGAATGGGGCAAGATGGAGAATTTAGGGCGTTGTCTCTTTCTTCTTCCTTCTTGTTCCCTCACTCCATTTCTGCAGTGACGTTGGCACAAAGTAGTTAGTGAAGATTGGGTCAGAGTAAAGATGACCTTTTTAGTAATAGTGATAGACATTGGTAATAAATAGTAAATAAAGAATATGTAGCAATTCGTATAAAAGATAAGGACAGCCCAGAGACAGGGGGAGTCACCAGATGTCCGAGCCACGGCAAACATCTTTTGGACACTGAGAAAATTGTAAGATAAGAACTAATAAATGAAGCATGTAACCTTGAAGACTCCGTCTTTTCCTGCGCTTGGCACAGAGCTTTGCCGAGGGCCAGAACTCTAAAACCACCTGAATGCCGGGGAATTTAAACTCCTGAAAAGGAGCCCCCGACAACTGGCGTCTCTGGGATGGGCAGAAACAACTCGCCGTCCCCCAGATGGGACAGAAACAACTGGCACCCCAGATGGAACAGAAACAACTGGCATCCCAGATGGAACAGAAACATCGAGCCGCGCGCTTGGGTGCAGCTGTTGCAGCTCTTTAGAGAGAACAGGCATCTGTCCATGACAAAAGGAAAGAGTCTGCTCTTTGTCTGGGGGGGATTATGGCTTTATTTAGGGGTCCAGAGCCCCTTTTGAGTCCGGACCCCAGTCAGCTCCCATCCCTGTCCAGATGCTAAAAGAGGCCTCCCCACCTCCTCCCAGGGCTTTTATCCAGGAGGCAAGGCTAGAGTCAGGGACAAGCCACTGCCCAATCCAGGACAAGGTGGGAGTGGAACAGAGTTGGGTTACATTCCAGTGTGGGAGGACAGATGCAGCCCAGCAGGGACAAACCTCGTGATATATTTTCTAAGGGAACAGAAGAAACATTACAAAACCCAGTATAAAAATGAAATACAATATAAAGTCAATTAACACAGTACAACACTGCACCTTCCCTTGTGGCTTGGCAGCAACTCCTGATGCCACACCCAGCAGCTGCCCTCTGTCCCTCTGCTCACTTTGCATAGTTAGTTTGGCCATGGAAGGGGAGGAGCCCTGGGGAGCACAGAGGAGAAGAGCTTTTCTGTGAGGCTTGCTCACAGCAAATTGTACTGGTGAACCTTCTGCAGAGAGCATGCAATCAGGAGGGTAGTGGGGTGGTGGTAGGGGGCACGGGGGAGCTGAATGAAGTGTCACAGAATCACCCAATCATTTAGGTTGAAAGAGGCCCTGAGATCACTGAGTTCAGCCTTTGGCTGATCAGCATGTCAGCCACGTCTGAGCACTGAGCGCCACGGCCAGTCATTTCTTGTACAGAGACTGATGCCATCACCTCCCTGGCAGTTCATTCCAAGGTTTAACAACTGTGAAGAAATTCTTCACGATGTACAACCTAAACCTCCCTTCTCACAGCTTGAGGCCGTTTTCTCTTGTCCTGTCACTTTCTGCCTGGAAGGAGAGGCCAAATCCCATGCAACTGCACCATCCTTTCAGGCCATTGTGGAGAGCAGTAAGGTCTCTTCTTGAGCCTGATTTACTCCAGGCTAAGCAAACCCAGCCTTTCCCTCAGCTGGTCCTCACAGGACTTGTGCTCCAAGCACTTCACCAGCTCTGTTGCCCTTCTCTGGGGCATGCATCTGGGGCATCTCAATATCTTACAGTGAGGGGCCCAGAACTGAACACAGCATTCGAGGCGTGGCCTCACCAGTGCCCAGGACAGGGGGACAATCACTGCGCTGCTCCTGCTGGCCACACTATTGCTGACACAGGCCGGGGTGCCATTGGCCTTCTTAGCCACCCTGGTACACTGCTGGATCATGTTCAACACCCCCAGGTCCTTTTCTACTGGGCAGTTTCCCAGCCACTTTTCACCAAGCCTGTAGCACTGCATGGAGTTGCAGGACCCAGCACTTTGCTGTGTTGAACCTCATGCAGTTGGCTTTAGCCTGTCCAGATCCCTTTGCAGAGTCTTCTAACCAACTGGGAAACAGACACTCTCACCCAACTTGTTGTCATCTGGGAACTGACTCAGGGGGCACTTGATCAGCTCATCCAGTTCATTAATAAAGAAGTTGAGCAGGGCTGACCCCAACATTGATCCACGGGGAATCCCACTAGTGACAGGCCACCAACCAGATGTGCTACACAAGGTGTGTGTTACTCTACTTATAATACCGGCCCTTAGCCTTTACAATTAATTTAAAGTTTTACCTGTTATTCTTCTAAAATGTTGCAAGATGGAACAGAAGCATATTGTATTGGCTAGCAAAGTAAATACTTGCGAGTTAAAATGAACAGCTTACTTAAATTGGTTGCGCAATTCTTAAAGAGGGTTTGAATTCTCTTACTGTAAATACAAGTCATTTGGGATGAAAGTTGTGAGTTTCCTATTTACCCTCAATATTATTCTGAAATAAGGTGGTCAAATATTTTATCTTATTAGTTTTAATAGCTGAAAAAATATCTGGTTCTTTGTTTAATGGGAAGTATTAACCTGTTTGTCTCACAGGTAAACTCTAATTATAGATGATTCATATGTTTGGTAACTAGGAAATGGTCAATTGACATTTTAACCTCAAGATTATTTGTTTAAATTTGGACATCTCAAGGGCTATTTGTCACTCATGTTTGGTGACTTACAGAGTCATATATACTGTCAGAAAAGCCAGCTTAGTGCAGGAGGCTCTTCTAAAGAACAGCAGGCTCTCCTAAAGGAAGCTCACCACTTACATACCCTGTTAAGATCTGACAGGCCATAGAGGTGCAACCTCTTGTCTTCAGACAAGACACATATCTGTCACCAGGCAGAGAAAGAGCAAAAATTTCCCTTCATTGAAGTTACAAAATCTGGAAAAAAGAAGCACGATAGTGTTATTCCTTTGAGTTCTTCTTAGTTACCAATTAATTCCCTTCTCCTCTCTTTCAAAAGGCTAGGCAGCCATGCCTTCCTACAAATCTTTTTCCTAAGACAAACTTCAGATGAAAAAATCCACAGGTGCTAACCTTGACTCAACCTGGAGCAGTATAATCAGTTTTACCTAGGTGTTGAAATAAATTGATAATATCATTTTGGGTCTCCTAAATCAAATGATGGAGCTATCCCTCTTCCAGAGCACCCAGAGTTTGTCATTTCTGTCATAAATCACTTTTCAAATATTTCATGTGTCTTTCCCCCCCTCAACAGATCATCCACCTCATTCACACTCATAAGTGAATTCTAGTCCCTCATCAACTGAGGCAGAGCCCTTGCTTGCCTGGGAAGCAGTTTCCAACCTCCAACTTTCAATCTCCCCCCTTCTCATCCTCTGTGGCTTACAGCCTTGCTCCTGAGCAGGTTTCATGAGGCTGTAGTCTGTTAGGCAGCTAGGAACCTGAAAAGTTGGATCCACTGCAAAGATTTGAGCTCAAGGGATGGAAAGATGGGATTGTATCCACTGTGCACACTTGACATCCTAATTCATCTAGGTGACTCACAGCCAGCAACTCTTAACTGGTAGCTTGAGTTAAGCCTGGAGAAGAGCCTGTGAGAATGCTTGGGTTAGGAAAACACAAGCTGCCTTGTGTTCTGTGCATCATTAACCCTAAATACAATCTTCTCCACTGCAGTCTTACCTTGCACCAATGGCTAGCACCAACAGCTGCTGTGGCAGCTGAAACACTAGCAACACATCCAGTTACAGCTGCTAAAATGAGAGTGTAAATGTTCATAAGGAAAGCTGTGGCAGGGTGATAAGTGGCCTGGATGACACTGCAGACAATCAAGCATCTGAGCCAGAGATTTCTTTTGCTTACATAGTGTCTATAGGGGCAAAATTATTTCTGCAATATCAAATATGCCAACATATACTTTTTTTCCTTCTTCTTCTTCTTCTTTCTTTTTTTTTTTTTTTTTTTTGGTCAGAGCAGAATACTGCTTCTTTTTTTTGTTCTTAATTAGCTGAAATTAGCCAGGGAAAATTAAACTGGGCATGTATTTTTTCAAGTCACTCAAGCTAGGTATTGCAGTTTCCTGGCATACACCCTGTTCTAGCACTAAGATTCAACATGTTTGCAACAAAAAAGACAAGAATTATTAAATGAAGTTGGAAAGTAGTAATTGTTCTCATTGCTTGAAGCAGACATTAAAAATAATTACAATTTGGCAGTGGTATATTCAGATATAAACAGTGTCTCCAATGCTCATTGGGAGTAAAAATTAACAAAAATGAAACACCTGTTCATACATCAGTGCTGCTGCAGTTTAGCAGCATGCAGCATTCCTGAAGCTGTTAAATACATGCATTATGCCAACAAAAATTTGGCCACATGTTTACTTAAGGCCTGAATAAATATGGCCAAGCTCTGTCAAAAATCAGATCAAGTTCTTACCTGGGGTTAGTTAGACTGACAGCAAAATTATAAGAAACATAAACATGACAAGTAATATCATGTAAATAGCTATTGTTAATCCAAAATAGAGTGTTTAAAGAAAAAAATCTTAATGTTCTGATGGACGGAATGTATTGATTTATTTACATGGTTTCCAGCTGTGTGAATGGACCTGCTGGGATCCATGGATGGCTGGGACATAAAAGATGAAGTGAGTGAGTTGAGCTAAAGCAAGGCCTAAGTGAGCACTATTCTCATGGGCTGTACGCACAAAAGCCAAATCTGCAACCTGACTCAGGACGGCTAATCACGAGGGTGTGACGGAGAGTATTTTGAATAGCAAAAACATATGTGTAGAAGTTTCACTATTCCAGTCCTTTAACTCTGTTTTTCTCTTTTGTGGCTAAACTTCCGGAAAACATAAAATAGAAAATTGTATTTGTATTTCCTCTGGCTATGGAAAGTAATGGCTGAATTATAAATTATCTCAAGACATGTTTGGGCTTTTTCCTTATGAGAAGTTTAGAAGACTCATGTAAAAAAAATCATCAAAGGGTTATAGGACAAAGGAAAGGACTACTGGCTCTGTGGCACTTTGAAGGATGCTCGGCAGAGCACCTGCACAGGAGAAACCACACTGCGGTTTATGATGCCAATTACTTCAGACACATGTTGCTACTTACACTGATCTCTGCTGCCCCACTGTAGCTTCTCCTCCCTGTCAACTGGGACTCCTGCACCCTGGCTGGCAAGCAGTAGCACGCTTCCTGGAGGGAATTTTGTCAAGTCTCCATTCTTATGAAGGGCTGTAGTTTTCAGAACTCAGAATACATTTATTTTTTCTTCCACAAAGTGGAAACACCAGACAGATTCTGTTATCCAATTTAGGGAGCAACCGCAGAGTTGGGAAAAAGACAAAGAATTTCCTCCCACACCTAAGAAGAAATAACCTTTATATAAAAGTGCTTTAGCCAATAGTTTGAAGTCTACGCAAGTTGTTTCATTCAGAGTGAGAAGGACATGTATAACCCAGTCCTAAACCTATTCCCCAACCTGCAACAAAGTTAACAGAATCAAGAGAAAAAGACCAGGCATGCTGCCCTTCAGGCAGAGTAACAAATGGCTCCTGCTTCAGAATGGGCAAATCTGAATATCCTACACATCCCAAATACTCAAAGATCTCATATTCATGCTCCCAGTCAGAATGATTGCATGGTTGCACCTGCAGAGATAACCAGTATAAATAAAGAAGCATTCCATAAACAACCAAATCCATTACCAGTAAGTTATATTTTTTTTATTCATGTTAGAATTTCTATCAGTGTTTGAACATTAATATTCAGAGAGTTTGTACAATTTCCATTCAAAGCTTAAAATGAGAACCACACTAGATCACAAATGGTAACTAAAACACAGTTCAGAATTGTATGAATATTCACACTCTCTTTCTCTCATAACACTGTTAAACACTTTATTTTCTCCAGGGGGTTTACAAGGAAAAGTGTGCACTGTAATTGTATCTCAGCAGTGTTCCAAAACATAATGGTATCATCATTACATATAAACTCTTTAAAAATATACTTCTGTCAAAAGACTTGATGACTACTATGTACACTACAAAAATAAATTTTCATATAAATAAATTATATGGCATAATTTTATCTTTGTAATTGAAATGACACAAACCCACTCCTACCAAACAGGCAGGCAATGAGACCCAGTTTGAATATTTTTTTTCCTTTTAACTCCTTACACTAAAAGCTACAACAAGTCCATAATGTAAATGTTATATACTCTTTCCTATTTAACATTAGTAAACACTCTATACAAATAAAAATCCATTAAACAGTAAAAACATAACTGTAATAGTGTTTCCAATAGAAATAAAATCCCTGCATTTTGTTTGTTATAAACTGGCATGACAAATACTGTAAGAAAAACATTCTTATGGTACAAAAATATAAATATCACCCATGATTAAAAAAGTTAAGAAACAAAACCAAAACAAAATAAATGTTGCCAGCCACTGAGTTCTCCCCTTGCCAATGTGACTATTGAAGACGAAGGTCTACATTGTGCACAAAGCAGCAAGCAGCTCACCCACACACAAGCATGCAGAAAAACTTGGGCAGGGGCAGGTGAGAGACACTGCAGTTTGCCCTGGGCCCCTTCCCTCCGGAGGAAGAGCAGGAAGCAAGGCCGCCCGAGGCACGGAGTGGTGCCAGTGGGAGCCCCCCCAACCTCTGACACGTGAGTGCACAAGCTTGGTGGTCAAAGGCAGCTTCCAATTAGTATCATACAGTTTTGTTGCAGAGTTTGTATGATCTGAGGTCACTATGCTGCTAGTGTTAAATTGGCGCCCCATATCCTTTTGTCATCGAGAGTTTTCATGTTAGACAGTGAACTGGACCAGTAGGCAGTTGCGACACTAACCCTTGGTCTGCACTGAAAGAGTAGCTTATGTATCGCGGGAATGACACCAGGCTCTCGCCACCTGCTCTTCGAGCATTCACATTGGAGATCTGTAAACAAGTGCCTCGTATGAAAGTGTTTTCAAGTGAGCAAAAAAGGCATGGAAATTTGTGCATTCTAATTATCCCCATTTGTTTTGCTGGCAAGGTCTGTGGGCAAAGATAGACTCCCTGAAGCCACCGGAGAAAAACACTTTCCCATCAAAGAATTTGCCACTGCCCTTCGGGTATATATAAGGAAAAGCCCCACCACTGCTGTGTTTAGAAACTGAATATTGGTTGTGTTTGGCTCTGAATACAAAACTGAACATCTACCTGCTCTAAAAAACAGCTTGGTGAAGGGCAGAAAAAAGATTTAAAAAGACAGAGATAATGAAAACTTGTGTTCCATTATTTTAAATTAAGGATCTTTGTTCCTAGGGTTTGTTTCCAACTGGAACACAGATTGCAGTGTTTTTCCAGACCCTTCACCTGCAGCAATCCCCTTTTACTTTAAAAATAATAGTACAAAAAGCTAAATTAGTTTCGCAAAGAGATCCCAGTTTAGCTGTTATAATTAAAAGTGCCAATGCAGCATGGGAAAACACAAACAATAGAGAAAAGAACTACTCAGGCCTCACGTGTCATTACTGTCTTGGCCCACCAAAAAGCCATTTATATTTAAAAAGTGAATATACTTTTTCTTTTAGTTCTTCCATTTGGTTTTTATCACTTACTAGTAACTCCTTCCTGCCACAAAAATAAGGTGACCAAAGATGCTTTCAAGGCTGTAATGACTCCGCTAAGCTGTGGCTCACCATCAAACAATTCATTATCCAGCTTCTAATGCTATTCACAATTAACAGTATCAAGATAAGGCAGAAGCTCATTGTATTTCTATAACCACCAGCACCTCTCAATATCCAGCACCTTTGGAAATGAAAAAATAATGGTTATAGTGCTTGCACTTACCTGGCACAATTTGTGAGGGGAAAAAAATAAAAATTAAAGCACAATATGAACAGTAATTAAGCCTCTCAACATTCTTGGGAGGTAGGTAAGTGTAATTATAACCATTTTACAGAATTAGAAACTGAGGCTTGGGGCAGTTAAGTGACTTGACCAAAGTCATGTGAACCAAGTCATTAAGGGTTTGGGAACTGAAACATAATTCCAAACCTCAACTCCCTGTCTTCTCTAGTATTTTAGTTGGGCCTTTGATGATGGCAGTCTGTAGTTGTATATACTGGTAAACAACAACAAAGTTTTCACTAGTGCCTACTAACAGGGAAAGCCAGACTCACATCAGCATCAGTGGGTTTGTAAGCCCACCAAGTGTTAACACACAGTAAAAGAGAAACTACAGTACACCAGGAATGCACACACAAAAGCATGCGTATTTCCAGATGCACACTTGAACATGTACAGCAAAACAAAACCTGCACATAGCTAAGTCTACTTAAGCCTCCCAGATTACCTTGCTTTTCTTCATATTTGCTTATTTTAAAAATTACCACGCATAGCGTGTTTGAAAGTTAACAGTAACATTTCATACTACCACAGGGTTGTGATACACAAATTTAAAATATTTTAAAAAGACATGTACCTTTAAAAAATCCTATTACATAAGCAATATTTGCATAGAATTATACAAGTAAATTATAAAATATTTAAGCAGCAGCAACTTATGCTGAAATTTAGAACTAGATTAAGCTTAGTTGTGGCACAGATATCAATGTACAAAAAGTACAAAGAGCACACAATATTGTCCCCATTCTATTGCCCAAAGGCAAATTACTCCAGATTATACTACTTTATATCGTTCTTCTGTATATTACATATGTGTACATCTTTTAAATACTTAAAAGAAATATTTAACAAAATAATACAATAGGTTACAGTAACAGTGAACTGTTGTCCTGATGCAGCATGTCCTTTTCTACAACTTCAAGCAGTTCCTGTCTTCAAGCAGTTCTGGAATACAGTTTTCAATCTTTGGCCTCTTCTTTGCTTCAGTTATTACCCTCTACAAATAAGGAGAGGGAAAAAAAAAAACCACACACAAACACACAAACACATACCAAAAAAAAAAAAAAAAAGGAAAAAAAGAAAAAAAGAAAAAAAGAAAAAAACAAAAAACTTTCACTAAATTTCATGAAAAACAAACAAATCAAACTAAGTCAACTAATTTCATGATTCTTGTGGTTAGAGTTAGCAGACAGGAAATGCTGGCTCTGCTTTCATCTCAGTCATTAATTTCCTGGTGAAGAAATACTGACACCGATTCAAAAAATGTAGATTCTTTAATTTCAAAGTTCACAGTTTTAGATACCTGTGACAAATTCAGTCAAAATAAATGAACAGTTGAAGGAGAAGTATGCTACAATGAATATTGAGCTTATTTAAGAGTCTCATATTACCATGCACTTCAGCTTGAAAAAGCTAAGCCCAAGAATTTCCTTATTCTGTGGGTACTATTATTTGTGATATTTCTAGACTGCAAGGCCAAAAGCATTCGTGTCTATTTATGCTTTGGGATGTTTGGAGAGACATTTTATAATTCAGAAAGTGGTTTCATTTTGAATTATCATAAAAATCTCCATCAAAACTCTGTGTGTGTGCATACACATGCATGCATGCGTACGTGCAAAATATTCTAGAATCAAAATAAAATTACTTGCTCTGCTCAAACTGGTGTCTGTCACTGAAAAACCTCCGACAAGCAAAGAGAAAAAACAGTAATCCACAGATAAGTAACTATTCTACCACCTTCTTTTTCCCCTGCAAGAGAAGAACTTTTTAGAAATAGTGAGAAATAGTTTTTCAGGCAAGAGCCCCAAGAAGTTTTCAGTGTAAAAACTCAGTGGGCAGCTCTATCCTGTGCAAACCTCAATAGCCACTGCAGCTGCCTCTGGCAAGGCAGTGGTCAGCTCAGACAGCTCCCATGTACAACATCACTGAAGGCCCCCACAAAGAGCAGGAGACACCCTGCTGAGCAGCAGTGCACTAGGCATGGTAGGACATCCCACTTCTCACTTGGCTCATCTTCCAGAGGGATTCAGTCCTCATTATGGACTTCAAATTCTTTCACGAATTATTTTATTCAAGAGATGATGACTCCTGAAGTAGCTGGCAATTTTACACTCTCCTAAGCAACGTCATTTTATATAACATTTTAGAGCATGCCTGATTCAGGGATCAGAAGACAGGACTGATGCAATGGTAAATGCAGTCGCACAGCTCCAAGGATGTTATCCAACATCTCTGCTTTATTTTCCTCATCTGGTAAACTGGGAGTGTAGGAAGTACTTAAGCATTCTACCAGGCTCTTTGAAGTCATTCATATCTGATTTTACTATGACTTCTCAGTGTTGGAGACCACTGTCTTAGCCAACCTCATGTCTAGCGCAAAATGTACTAGATACATAGTTAGCAGATTTCAGGTGATCAGTGTGACCTGTAAGTAGTGCTATCTATGAAAAGGTACTTCTGAGAAACTTTATTTTTCCTCCTTCTTTTGATCAGACCATTGCCTGACACAATCCAAAGCTTGCAGTTACACGCGATGGACCTACCTTATTGTGAGCTGTTGCCAGGTATCCTTTCCTCACATTCAACATCTTGCAGTTCTATAACCTCTACTTTAGAATTTCTTCTTTCACATCGCACATTAAAAGGTACATGGGGGTCCTCAAATGGTGCATGGCCAGCTTCATGGTGTCCCTCACAGGATGGAAAGCTCGCTCCCCGAGAGCTGTGGCTGTGCAGGGGAGGGTGGACAGCAACAGTGACCGAGGCTGAGGCAGTCACAGTAGTGATAGGCTGGCAGTAGGCTGCTCCTGTGGCACCCGTGGCCCCAAATGCTGGGCTTCTCACGCCGTGGGAATGAGCCCTATGGCCCAAGCGATCCCTGTTGTTGAGTCCTGAGTGCCCCTCAGTAGAAATTTCGAAAGCGTCCCTGCGAGGACGGTAAGGAGGTGGTCGTGGCCCTTCCCTCGCTTCCCTCTTGGGCTGTCTGCCCTGATGCCATGGCTGCTGCATGCTGGACTCTGGATTCGATTGCACCCTAGTACTCGGCTGATGCCTTGCTTCTGGCTGAATCACCTGAGAGAGACATACGTGGTTACACGTCTGACAGAGTAAAGCAAACAAATATATTCTTGCCTATACTTTATGATAAGAATAATTATAATAATGCTCTGACTATACAAAGGGAATGTTGTGGGATCTGAGAATTGATTTTTCCATGTTTTTTTTATCTGAAGTTATTAAAACCTGGAAAGCATATCTTCAGAAAAACACACGATGACAGCTGAAAACATTATTGTAAGCTTCCTACATGCTGGTTCATTTTTTCAAAGGGATGGGTGACAAGCACTTGATCTTAACTCAACAAGCAAAATTGCAAGCATTTGGAAAATGCTATTCCATGCAGGGAACATACACAGGATGTTAGTAGGGTAGTTTGTATAGACTGTAGGAATCTGTTTTCTGATTTCCATGAAGAGCGTGAAGCACAGCAGCTACATCAGTCAATAAACCGTGACCGACTTCAAATGTGGCTGTGCTTGTACCTATTTCTAGGCCTCTGCTGAACAAAACCAGATCTGCATTGCAGCTCAGCATGCAACATCAGCAGGGGTAGGAGAAACAGCTTTTTCACTTTTCTTTGAAATCACAATTATGCCAACCCAGCAGCAAGATGCAACAAGGCCCAAGGTTTGGTACAACACTTTAACTACTTTCTTCTGGCTCTAATCTTTCTCCCCAAAACATGCTGTCACAGAGAGGTATATGATAGTGATCCATAAGGAGCTGTGTGAAAGAGTTTGGGATCTTGTAATCGCGCCTCATTCTCTCTCTGCAGTCATGAAACAGACTGAGAGCTCTCTCTTGTGGTTGGTGCCAATGGGAGGTAATAAAAATTACCCATGCCAAAGGCCCTGCTTTTGTACAACCACTTTAACCCCAACTCAATTCTAAAGAAGAATTCACTCCCTGCTCACGTGTTTTGGCACAAAGTCACAAACCACAATCAATCAGAAAGAGTTTTCCATGAAAATAAATAGATTTTTTAAACCGCCCCCCCCCCAAAAAAAAAACCCTCCAGAAAACTTCTTCTTGCCCTCCTGCTAGTCCATATGAAAGCTACTTACAGTGGATCTTGCAAAGAGTGGATTCTCAGTTGCTTCTACTATTACTTGATGGACTGGTGCCCCAGCACCTTGTGTGGCCTCATACTGATGCAGCTCTTCACTGATGCCAGACACTGTGGTCTGAGAGCTGTACTCAGAATCAGAGGAATCTGAAGCATTATTTGTGTGTCCAGGTGGCAGTGCAAACCTCACAGTACCAGGGGGTGGCTCAGGAGATGGTGTGGGCAATCTGTCCTGTCCGTTGGCTGGAGAAACCTGATGACAGCAACAGTTTTGGTTACATTCAGCTAGGTTTACCCTTTTAATCACCAGTGCTTGACACAACGCTCTGCCAAATACACCCCACCATTTCTCAACAACCTTAGCAGCAGTTTTCTGATGAACATAAATACTGAAAAAAATTAATGGAAATACAAAATACATGACCTCCATCTGCAGATATATATGTAAACAGGACTACACAGATTCTTCTGGATATCATTGTCTCAGGAAGAGCATATATGTGTGTATGTGCATACACTGGCACTTGTAAATATAAAAATAAAACTAATATGTGGGCTGTCCTCCCAGCAAGCTTTAGCAGTGATTTCATAAAATCACCTCAGTGGGTTGGGACGGTGTTACTCGGTGTCTGTTTGCAAAGAGAGATGGATACACACATCACAGCAATATATATGGTAATAATACACACATACACATCGTTTGAGTAAGAGATAGGTCAGGCATACTGTTAGGAATTAAGAGATTACACATTTGTTGTCAAAACTGTTCTACTAATATTAAAAGAACCCAAACACTTCTGAAATATACCAGCGCTGTATACATACCTTGTGTTTTATTCTTGTGCACACACACAACTATATATACTTGTGAAACACAGCACACTGATTCTACTGACACAGGATAAAGATAACCACATGTAACACAGTAATTGTATTAACTACAGAGTCGGTAATAAATCAACCACCAATTATAAAGTTGGTATCTGTGAATCCTGGATTCTGGATTTGGACTTTGTAAAGTCATCAACATCTAAGTGAAGCCTTCCCCACAGCAAAAATGCTACTTGAGGCAGGAGAATGCCGCAGGGAGAGGTGACTGGATAGTGGGGACCTTCTGGCAGACCAATCATGGTTATCAAGGTGTGGTCCGTGGACCACCACTGTGTGTGTTGGTCCACACAGGCCTTCCTGGTGGTCTGCTCTGTTAAACACTTCGAGGAATGCAACAGAGCCAGTGAGATAGGAAAGTAGAAGGTATGTGTATAAAACAAACTATCTTTTACAAGATATAGAGGGAAATCCTTATTTTACAAACTTCTTTGCATATCACATTATGCTAGTAGTATAAATAATACTATCAGGTTTGCTTATTGCAACATCTACAATGAGACATTAAAAAAAACTTTTAAAATAGAGTAGTATGAACTATGTAACGAACAGCATTTTTAATAAAAATTTATAGAAAAGCTTGAGAGCAAGAAACTTAATCCAAGAAAATTTTAAAAATACTTTCTAAAAACTGGGGGTGATTGAGGGGGTAGGGGTGCAGACATGGTATTATTTTTTCTGTTTGCTATTAATTTTACTGACCTCAGGGTATGGTCCAAAGAATGAGAGAAGAACTGGAAGCAGCACCAATCCATTGAGAACTCCAAGAACGGTTAGGATTGCCAAAACAGCAAAGAAATACCTGAAGTACATTTTAAATGGTTTGGAAGAGAGAATAGCCACTGTTACAAACAAGGGATTACAAATTACTCCTACATATGTTAAAATAATACAGATACTAAAATAACACTAACATATTGTTAACATCAAAGGAAACAATTATATCACTTCCCATATAAGATATAGGGTTGTTTTTTTTTTTTTTTACCTTTTGAATTAGAGAAGCTACGTTCCCCAAAGTGTTAGTTGAGAAAGGAAAGAAAAATATTACATTTGTTAATTTCCCAGAATCTGGAAGCATGTAATGTTATTTATGAATGTGTTACACAAACACAAAAATATGGAATGTGCAGGGAATGGCTGAATAGACTGAAAGCACAAATACAATGAAGAGGGGCCCCCATTAGTGAAAACCCAGCAGAAGCAAACAAATGAAGTGAAGGGTGTAGAATTTAAACAATTTGGTGTAGAAGGAAAAGAAGCCCTCTTCTCCCAGAAGTTAATCCACTGTGAAATGCTTCTGCAACTTACAGCGGAATGTCTAATTAAATCTACAGTATATCAGGTAAGGGTTTTCCTTGCCGTTCATTAATCAAACTTAACGCCTAGAATTCTGTGAGTTCCAGTTTTACCAAACAGCTTGAATTGCAACTCTTTTACAACACAGGAACCTGCTTTCTGCAAAGAAAATGCCCATTCTATAGTAAGCTTCAGCATTGTACTGAGTAAGAGCGCTCCACAATGGCAGAGCTGCATTGCAGGCTAATCTTTTGTTGAACAATTTAGCATCTCTGAATACTCTTGTTTTGCGTCAGCCAATTCAAACATAAAGGCTGAAATACTATGGAAGAAGAGAAAAGTGCACAAGTAGTTGTCCTTTCCCACCACTGAGGGCTAAGGTCTGGGATCCTTCATGAATACCAAGGTAAACCTGTCAGTAAAAGGAAAGTCTTGCTAGTTGGTATTCACACAGCTGGGGCTCAGACTAAACTTAAGGCTGCATTGTAACTAATGATTTCAAGGACTCAGTCTTGGTAAATTCCTTGAGGAGAAGGCAAAGGAGAAGAACAGAGGGCAAGTTTGCTACTAATGGGTCTGCTGATTACATTGTCTAGCTGGCAACAAACTTTACAGCTTCCCTGCTTCCACATCTGATCAAATATATCAGACTCCTGTAAAACTATAAATATCCTGCTATTCTAAACATCTGGGAATTTCTGATCTGCATTAACAAAAATCAGCAAGCCAATCTACTCTACTAACATAAACCACCAGAACTTTAAACTGGGACACAGATCAACAACAGGCATTAAAAACATTTGCATCTCATCCATCTAATGTTAGAATAAACAGGAGGATTAAAGCTTTGACCACTTGGTGTATACAGTGTCTGGTAATTTACTTAATCTTCCACATTGCTGGACTAATCTGGCGTTTTCCGGAAGTTCTAGGAACTTCTTCACCCACTCTAACAATGCTCAGGCTCCCCACAGTTTATTTTATTATATTTTTTAAACACAGCAAACTGAAGAGAGATTGTGCTGTAAAATCAGAAACTGATGGCCAAAAAAAGTAAAATAACTAAGTTGAAAAGTTGAAAGGCTCATTTTATAAACTGAGAGCATATCCAATCCAAATTTGGTGTGAAGGGCTGCTACAATCTTCCATTTGCTATGACACAAAAATGTGAGCCAAAATCTCATCTGTTAAATAGGAAAACAGCACACCAAAAGTATACATCTGTAAATTTAGGTTGAATCTATCAGTAACCTGTATGTCAGAAAGTTCCAACCCTTACAAAACCAGGTCCTAAAGCAATAATTCTATTCCTTCAATCCCAATACAATAACATAAAGAATAGTGATTGCGGGGTGGGGGAAATCTATTTCAGGACATGGAGTACCTACATAGTAATAATCTTCATGCAGGTTTCATGAGATCTAACTGCAAACTGCCTGCTTTCTTCAAATATCTTTCATACATAAACAAAAAGCCTGATGAGATTTAGCAGTCATTCTCTCAGTTCCTGCCCCTGACATTTTGTTGCTCTTGTTGTCAAATGGATGTCAGTTAAGTCTAATCATCTATCCAGCTTATGTCTACCTAAGCATTTAAGCCATCTTTCAGAGCATTTTTTATTTGGTCCAGTTCAACCTCAGTTCCATTTTAGGGCTTGAATTATTTTTTGTGTGTGTGCTGTAGTTTACCACAAAGAGCCTGTGTTACTTCTGAGATTAGCCACTTTGCAGAGCTCCACAGGTTGTTTGGAATAGGAGAGGATCTGTTTCATTGCACTTCTCAAATTCCCCTCAAGAAAAGACTTGCTTTCCTCTCTACTTCAGGAACTCACATTCTTAATTATACTCACAAGAAACAGCCTGCTTTTACTTCTAAACAGAAGGGTCTTTAGGCTTTGCTGTATAAAAACTTTAGTATGAAGTTCTGTGTTCATATTTATGGTTCCCCAGCTCCCAAACAGGACTTTCTCCTCCCCACATCCCCCACCCCTTTTCCTCATTATGTAAAACCCACATGAGGATAAAAGGGGAAGGCCCTGAGAGAGTCACTTGCAGCACAGTTGAATGTTTGTAGGTTCACGTGTCCTTTGCATACAAATTCTTGTGTACACAAGAAGTCTGGAGGACCTCAAGGCTAAAGGTCAGATGCAGCTAATACTGGACAATACAAGATGCTTTGAACTAACTCAAACCCAGAATTAGCAAACTTTCTAAAGAGCAACATTTTTGTGTTCCTTCATGCTAAGTGTCAGATTTTCCTGGAACAGATTTTAATGTCAACAATGGAAACACTACCATGTCTAGCAAGTAACAAGGAGTTATAAAATAGAGGGAAAGCAGGACCATGATGTAAGCATACTCGACACACCATGCATAGTAATAAAATGATAGATTCACTGAAGTGAATAAAAAATAAAAAGCACAATTATTTTTATTTTTGAAAGAAAGTCAAAACACAAAAATGCTTTACCTGACAATAAAATCAAACTCTGATCCTGCAAGCATTAACACCCCAAGCAGAGTGGACACAGCTCCATCCAGCACTGGTGCAAACATGTGTTCCAATGCAAGGACAGCCCTATGGTTCCTGTCTCCTATGGCAGTTAAAAACGCCTGTAAAACAAACGAGTCCATTTGCTTAGGCAGATGTATACAACCTTCCAAACAGCCACTCTCCTAGCATACACAGTTTTCCATCAGTTAATTTCTCCAAACTATAGTTAATCAGTTATCTCTGTAGCTGGCCAACCCTTGAGAGAAGGCCTGATCCTGAAGTTATATCACATAGCAGCTGCTGAAGTCACACAGGCAGACTAAGCACTGATGACAGAGTCAGACCATAACCATTCTGGAAGTAATGCCTACTTGCAGCAGTAGCCTTTTGTTTCTGGATTTGTCTATTTCTACCTGAAAAGAATTCATGTAATGGTGAAAGCACTTCAGGTGTGAAAATTGCAGGGCTACTCCTCTCATTCTTGTGGGTTAATTGCTCCATGACTCTTTTAAACATTTTCATTTCACTCAAAAAAATAAGTTTTAGTACTTCAAAGCTAGCAGGTCTATACATACAAAATAATCCTGGGAAAAGTGCTGAAGATGTTAGTGCCTGAGCAACATTATCATTAGTGAACTGCCCTCATCCCAACAATTCCTTATGAACAAGCTCTGTCAAAAACATGCAAATGCTGGTGTTCGTTATGAATTTGTCTACTCTGTGTATGACTTAATGGTTTAAGAAAACAAGAACCTGGATGATCTTCTGACTGTGATTTGCAAGGGCTCTCTTTGGTTAATTCCCTACTGGCTATTAAGATATGTGCTGAAGCAACTATCCTTCTCACAGTCCTGGAATTTAAGTCTCTCTTCTCCATAATTAGGAAAAAAAAAAACAAGGTCACAACTCACAAGCAATAGTAGAAAACTGATCCACAAGTGGCTTGTGAATCACTCTTTAACTCAACTAAATTCTGCATTAAAAGTTCCAGCACTTCCCTTTTGTTTATACAACACTGATTTGACTATTTATATGTTCTGAAGTTTTTATCTCCAGTGTCAATGTGAGAAAACCACTATTTTCAGTTTGCTTGGCATTTTACCTTCAGGTATGGGTGACCCATAAAGTCCTGTAAATTAAATTAGTTTCTACCCATCTAGAAAAAACTGCTTTGTCCTTTTAAATTCCATTTTTCCTGTTCTAAATATTCAATACTAAGAAGCTGTAATTTCTTTCCCCCTCTTCTACACCATTACTTTCTAAAACTCCCCAAACTATTCCAAGTCCTACCAAACTCATTTACCTCCAAAAGTCTATCTGTAGCAGTGGAGGGGGGGTGGGGAAGATGTAATCTCTTGAGGGATCCAATTGTTCCTCTTTAACTTTACCCTACTTCTACTGTGGTTTTTCTCAAAATTATTCTTTTAAGTTAGGGTGACTTCATGTGCCCTAACTCTGCACACCATCTAAACCACTAGATAAACAGTAGAAAAATATTTTCCTATAGACTGCATGTTTGTGCCCACGACTATTAGCCAATGGCTTCTGAAAAGGAGGTGCAGATTTTACAAATGGAACACTAATTCACACATGTTCACATTTGAGAAGTCCAGAAATACCAAAAAACACAGTATCTGATTTTGAAAAACTCCTCTGAAGAATTATCTTCTCCAAGATAGAGAATCTACATGCAAGAGGCAACAAAAAGCTGTGTAACATTGATGCAACAACAGTGAGGCTTCAGACAAGGATCATGAGAGTCTGGACTGAAGCAAGGTGATGTGAGATCTCTCTTTTCTCTATAGAATTGCATCAATCGGACAAAAAGGTATCACAGTTGATGTATCCTCTCTTGCCACCTGAGAGACTGACTCAATAGTTACGAACTACCTCATCAAGAGCAACTCTGTTCCACTGAGACAAAAAGAAAGGTATGCAAAACTGTGACCATTTTCCTTCTGAGAATCATGTCACTGATGAGAAACCGTAACGATTTGTGATCTCAACATTGCCATAATTTTATTTTCAAATGTTTTTAAAATGTTTCTTGATTTTACGTACCAAAGCAACATGAACAGTGAATTCCACACCAATGCCAACAGAAGCAATCAGGATAACCACGGGCACAGCACTGAGCTTTATTCCGATTAGACCCATCATGCCAAACAGTTCCACAGTCATCAGAGCCAGCACCACCACCTAGGTGATTTTAAACATCTGTTAGTATCTTCTTATACTCCAACAATGAGGAGAAAGACATTCCAAAATAACATGGTTACCATATGACATATTCCTCAAAGCCACCCTGTATTTCCAAAGACAAGCTGCTTTTACTTGTTTCATTTTTTCGCAATGGCAGAGAATGCTGAATAGCCAGTCTAAATTACACTCTAAGAGCCAGTTAACACATGAAGCACCGGCTTTGTATTGGTTACAATCTATCAGTGAGCTGAAAAACCATTTGTTCCTCCTTATCATGGATACTCCCAACATGTACATTTTTGTTTTTCGACTATCTTTCAGACAATCCTTCCAGAAGAAGTATCTTTCAACTACCTGTATTTGAACTCTCTTGTGTAGAACTGCAAGTGTAAGTGAGGATGTCTAAAGCACAGAAGAAAGTAAATGCCATAATCAGCTGATGAGTCTCAGGTTACAGAGGGCCTCTGAGTTTTTAAGGTATTTGGGGGGATTGACATGGACAAAATGAACAGTTAAATATAAGACGAAGCTTTTATTTTTTCTTTCATCTACCTTGTAAAAAAACCAAAAAACACACACACACAACACTGAGGAAAAGGGAGGGGAGGAAATCTGGGGAACCAACTTTAAAAGTAGCTAAAGCCAAGCAGGAAAAAAGAAATAGACACACTTATAAAAGCGAAGGTGGGCTCTGAAAATAAACCCCTTTTCCAAAGGAAAAAAGTATGCACTACAATAAATTATTTTATAAGCCAATGAATCAAGCATAATAACATAAATTGCTTGATAAGGTGCTATGAAAAATATTCTAGACTAAACATTTACCTTTTAACATACCTGTCATATAAACGTACATTACAAAAACTAGTAACTGTTTTATGCTTTTCTACTTCTGGCATTTTTTATGCCATACAATAGTTTATGGAATTTAAACATAGGAACATCATCATTCAATTTAAGTTGAATGTTTACTGAGAGGCTTATGGTGCTTTTCAGAAAGTATGGAGGAGTATTCTCTGCAGTTTTGTGCTCTTTCCCCTTGATAGCTCAGTTACAGGCTTTCCACAGTGTATACTGAACAACATAAGCATTTCAGTTTTTTCCAGAAAGACTGCATTCAGAAATGGCTGGGAAAATTTACGGACAAGCTAGTCATAAGCAACTGCCTTGAAAAATAACTATGTGTGAGAAAAGAAGAGAAGGAATACAGAATTAGAAATTGTTTTAATAAAGTTCTAAATTGTATGTGTCCTTATTTCTTATGTAAGTGGGCATTTGAGCAAGGGTAAAAGTTTATGTACCTTTCTAAGAAACCTTTAAACCTGCAAAAAAGGTGGCCAGAAGATTAAGGTTATTAAGGTTTGTACCTTCAGCATGAACCCTACCCCTTCAAGTTGAATAAATATATAATGAATGATGCAATATACATACTCCACCAGAGGCCCAGACATAAACAAAACCTTCCCGACTACAGCAAGAGCTATGCTGAAAGGAATTTGACTTCAACAAAGACCCTTATAATAAACTTACAATGATCCCAGCTGTCCAGGGGTTTAGGAGGAAGAGGGCACACACCAGAAACGTGCAAGCTAAAACCACACTAATGGATAAGAGGAGCCAGTGACGAAGTCCAATGTACTGCTCCCAGAACAGAAATGGGTAACCATTTGGGTAGCTGGAGATCCCCAGGCTGGTGTAGTTATTACAGATAGCTCTCACTTTCTCGATAGCCTCCACAAAGTCAGAAGTTTCTCGCAATCCATTGAGGTAGAAAGGAAACTGAGCATATTCTATGGGCTCAGCTGATGGAACTAGGAAAATGATAGCAGTGTTAAAACGTGTTTTTGGGAAGAAGATGATATACAGAGACCAGGGTTAGCAAAACACTTTACTCTTCACATCAAAATGTATAAAAGGTGGCAAATTTAAATTTTACTTGTTTAGAATGAATTACAGTTTTAAAACTCTCCAATAAATAGAAACTGGAGATAGTACTTGAGATTACTCTACTTTATCATGCAATGTAATGGGTGAACACAGCCTACAACAAGTTACCTAACAGTTATATATAATTTAACAGTTATCTTTCAATCTACGTATTTAATCCCAATCATTGTTATAGTGCTTTTTACTGAATACCTAGTCAAAAATCCCTAACTGCAACATAAGAACAGACAATCACATAATTTAAAAATTTTATTCAAATGCTCCTCTTTTATGCAGTTTCTTCAAAATCAAAGGTGATTTCCTTAAGATTAACTGAGATCACTGACACAAAACTAGAGAAAAATCAGGCTTGAGCAGGTTGGGGTATTTTTTAAGATTTCCATCCAATATCTAGAAATTCAGATGCAGAAATCCATATTCTGATGGAAATTAGTGGAGAAAAAAAGCCCCATAATATAAAAGTAATGGCTTACTGAGGCAATACATAACTTCTTCTCCTTGAATAATCTGACAAATCAAAAGAAGTATGGAGATACTTCTTTTCGAGTGTAATGCAAGGTCTGCTCTATGACCAGAAAAGAAAAGGCTTCTACAAGTTTTTGGTTACTGCCATTGTGTGCTCCAAACCCTGCAGCTTCATTCAGTTGACGTGCTTAACATGATTTGTCCTATTATAATCTCAACTATAAATTTTCATTGAGACAAAACTTGGCTGACTGCCACAAAACTCTAGGGTTTGGATACACTGAGGCATGGTTATCCAACCAGATTTTCAAGTGCACCAGCTGTCCCCTATATGCCCTCTCCCCTTCCCTACTGGTGTCCAACTAGCAATCCTCCCAATGAATTGAATGCTGAAGCAAAGCCAGCTGGTGCCAGGAAAAGTGTGAATGGTGTGAAGTGGGACTTCTCCCCTAGTTCCTCTAGCTCTTGTACTGTATCAGAGCAGTAGCTTAGTGTATGAGTTACTTTGGTAAAAATTTCTTAGGTATTAAGAATTGAGAACAAACATGATAGAATTTCAGTAATGAATTTTCAGAATAACTTAAGCAGGGATTTAATGAAATGCCAAGGTTTCTCACAAAGACAGAACTATTAGGTAACACTTAAAAAAGAAATTCTTATTATAAGTTTTTAGAGCTTTAAACTGTTGTATAGCTTATTACTCAATATGACAGAACCCTCCAATGGTGTCACAGTTGCAGTGGTGCTTGGATCTCCTATGACTACAGCTTAACATAATGTATTCTCCTGCTTATGCTTCTGAGCCCTGTGCAGCATCAGGGGTTACTGGTGCTTGAAGGAAGGAGTAAGGGCACTCATGTAAACTGTAGGACGTTAAGATGAAACGCTGCTTACTCCTCAGCCGTGTTTCTGGCATGTAGTCTGCTTTGTCATGGACCCACTCTGGGCGGTGCGGGCGGATGTTGGCTTGTGAGGCAGCATAGGCCACAGGGTCATTGCTAACCCAGGCTGTCAGGTAGATGTAGAAAGCATTTGGGTTAATGATTCCATCCGCATCCACCAGACGCTGTTTAGTCAACTGCAAAATGGAAAAATGAGAAGCATTTCAGAATAAGTTTTGCTTACAGGGCTCTTGCCATAATGCTTTCAACAAATGGCCTGGAGCTGCAACACACATAAAAGAGGGTAAAAGCAAGAGAACATAAACCTTCATTTGAAGGGACTTATCAGTAAACTATTGTTTGACAACAAAAACGGAACCTAAGAAAATGCAGTGACAGTGGTTATTTATAAATTAGTACTAATATAATATGTACAATAACCATTAAATCAACAGATGGTTCCAGAATACACTGAACCAATTAAATCCAAATTCTGAAAGACTGTAGCCAAGAATGAAAAACAACTAAGTCGGAGAAACATATTTAAAAACACAGAAAGAAAACCTGGCAAGAGTCCCTATACATGGCTGTGTGCAGTTAACCTCTGTTGTTAACACTGAAGGAAATGCCACCCAGTAAACGGAGGAGAGCTGTAAAAATAAAACAACATCTGTATAAATTTTGCTAACACTTGCCTCCTATGACCTATGTATTCAGAAAATGCCCAGTGTCAAAAAGGCAGACGACTGCCCTGTGTTATTTGGGTCACCGTGGCAAATGCATCTGCGGGGTAAACAGCAGTGGAATGCTTCCAGGGGTCTGTTAGCCAAATCCTGCACAGCTAGAGCTCTGACAGAGGACTCCATGGGTGAAAAGTATTACTGGGGCTTTTTGTTTTGTTTATTTAAAATTCTGGCTCAGGTCCAGTTCCAGGTCTTTTTAATGAAATGAAAAACAACAGTGACAGCAGTTTAAAAATAATTAAAAAAAAGGATTCCAAGGATCTGGATTCAATTAGTCCACAGGATATGCAACAACTGTATGTCTTCAAGCTGTCTCTGGAACTGCACAGTACAGTGCTCAACCCCTGTGGGTGCACCACACTTTTCTCCCTCCCAGGCACAGGAAATTATATCAGCAGCTGCAGCCCAATTGCATTTGTTCCACAGCGTACCTGGTACACTCTGCTAAACAAAATCTCACTGAAGGTTTTTTCTTCAGCTCCCTTTCTTTGCCTAATTCATTGCTGAAGCTTCATTCAGACCTGACAGCATGTTGCATGTTGCTATACAGCAATGTGTTTCGCACACTACAGTAACTTTGAACAATGTACTCTGTAAATCTGTCACCTTTAATGCCAGGAAGAAAAAAGAAAGACAATAAGCAGAACTGCCAAGAAGCTCATTAAAACCACCATTTTTCTGCCTGAAAGCACAGTGAGTTGATGATGACTCTCAGAGAGGAGAAGGTATGTTATTGAAGAATTTCTTCTTCAGCATTTGAATCTAATTTTAGTGTAAGGAGTCATTCCTAATAAATTTCCACTTACAAATGGCTACAGCAAATGCAATCATATGCTGTGGTAACCTCAGGCATATTTTATTGAGGCAGCTTTAGTAGTTCTACAGCAGTTTAGATGTATTTAGTGATGGTGGTACAAGAATATGATACTGCATGTAATCATTTCAGTCTCTTTCCTCTAAAATTCATCAATATCTTTTCTTAAATGTTCTACTTTGCACAAATCTGTAGGAACTAACCAAATAATTGCAAATGTCTGGCATAGGACTAAACTCCAAACACCTATGGAGGCAGAGAAACATTGCTCACAACAATCTCCATGGAAATGGAGCATGTCTGGCATGGGAGCACAGAATGCACATCACCCATTAACAATCAAGGACTGGCATTTGCCATGTTGATTTGAACACTTTGCAACATAGACCATACTGCATCTGAAGAGTGGCTTCAGCAAAGTCAGCAAGGCCATACAAGAAAGGCATAATTCAGACATTCAGCTACTTGAGCTGGAAAAAAGATAGTACAACCTCAGTAGACTTTTACCTCCACCTGCTCCTGGTTACTTGTGCATTGTTGTGTAAAGCAGCATGGACTCTGATACACTACCTGGCTGATGTCAATGGGCTTTGCATGGTTGCCTGTTTGTACCAGGAGTTTGTAAGCCAAAACAGCATCGTCAGAACCATTTTTATAGTTGTTGTATGTGATCTTCCCAGTTTCCCAGTCACTGTCAAATGCATCCTGAAGTCCTGAGGAGTTAAGAGAGGCAAGGGGAAGACAAAACAGGTGAATAATCATTCTTATAAACAAGTTTCAGAAGGAGAAAGAATAATTATGCTTTTTCATATGGAACCAGGATGAAAATTATCAACCTGCTGCCTCCGAAATCTGGGGTTCCACACTGTCAATGAGTGGGAAGTATCAGTTGCATGTCCACTATTTTGCCCAAAGAAAGGCAGGAGAAGCAAGAAAATGCAAGCAAGAAGCCCCACAAGTCCCCAGCTTGTACAGACTAGCAAAGCTGAGCTAGTAAGCTGCAGATACATTGTGCACTGGCATAAATAGATTCCCCTCAAGGGAAATTGAAGATCTTCTCCAAGCATTCCACTTGGAGAAGTGTGTGGGAAGGAGTTATAATCCTGTATAGAACAGAAAAGGGCTGAGCTCAGCCGTCATCCAGCTTCACCACCGTACAACCAGAGGAGGCGTAAGTCTGTTACCTAGAAGGGAAACATTCTCCTTATTTACCTCTGCCTCCCCCAAACCCTGGCTGAGTGTGCTGAGCCACAGAGGAGGACACATATCACCCCCATCACTGTTTTGGGCTACTATAGAGCACTGGGGCAATAGCTTCTACAGTACAACCAGAAACTTCACTACAAGGGGGGAAAAAACACACTCAAACTTTCAGCTTCAAACAGCAACTCAACTGCTCCTCAAGCACAGCGTGAGTGAACACGATTTTGTCAATTTGTTCCATCTGTTCAACTTGTGCAGCTAATACAAGTCATGGGATCTGCTGCCAGCACATGTAAAGATCACAGCCAACACCTATTCACTCTCAACTGTTATTTTCCTCCTTGCCACCCTTCAAGGGGGAGGGAATATCTCACAGCAGAAATTTGGATCAGATTTAATACAGGAAGCCACAGCCCAGTACAAGGAGGCTCTGTGCAAGCAGATGACAAACCGCATGTCCAGGGAAGGGAAGAAAAAGGCCGGGGGAGTGGCGGTGGAGGAAATCGTCGACCCACCTCACAGCTGGGCTGAGGAGCTGTAATGAAAACCATCGCTGCAGACTGGATAGGTTAGCTACAGCTGTGCTGTGATAAGAGCACTGGAAGAGAAAATGCACCCAGCTGACACTGCCTCCGGAACAGAGTACCCATTCCCATTGACAAACTTGTCCTCTCCTCCTTAGAAAACTGCCTCCCATGCTGTCTCACTAAACCATGTCAAATCACGTGAAGCCAACAGGCTGAGAACCAACTGGTGAAAGGAGCCTGCCAGATCTCTGTCTGTAGTCCTCTAGCACTGGTCCAGGAAGAGGACAATTTGCCATCAGGTTTTTTGACATCACCAAAGGACTGAAATTCCCTTTGAAAAAAGCACTGCTTGCTGGCATTGCAGATAGGGGAAACACTGGTTATGCAAAAATACCAATCTATGCCTTCTGTGCCAAGTCTAGCTTCACATCAGTTTTTCACAAAGTGGCCAGGTGAGAGTATTTGGGTTATCATATCAGTGACAAGAAACACAGGGACTTTGTAAAGTTAAGAGGATATTGTTAAAAAAGCATGCGGAAAAGAATGAGACGATCTAAGAACAGTGTAACTTCCAGCAAAAGTGTCTCCATTTCACAGGAGGAGCACACAAACTGCTTTGATAAACAGCATGTCAGGGCAGGGCTTTCACATAAACATCCCACTCCCGTCAGGGGGCTCCACAGACACAACAACAAATTAATCCATTGGCATGTGACATTACCAGTTTGAGGCTGCAAAAAAGGCATATATTTTGAAACATTACTGCAGCAGGTGAAAACTCAGCTCTCTTATGTCTCCCCCTGCTCTCCTGTTCTCACAAATTTGGTCATCCTTCAAACCCTGCTCCCTTTACCTTTATTCTTCAGCCAGCTTAAACACTATGTTTCAGGTCATTTCATTACTCACCTAGCTGAAACTGAAAGTCCACAGAAAGAAACCACTGGCAGTTGTACTTAATAGCTGAAGATTTGCAAACTTTCAGTAAGTAAAATTTGCAGTAGATTTTGCTTCTTTCAAAGCAAACATGTTCATAACAATTATTTTAAAAGACATTTAATCTATCATAAATGGGATTAATTGTATGTTTCTGGGCAGAAAGATTAAAATATCTTGCTGACATCTTTCTGCAGGAAAGTTATAAAAATTAAGGGAATTTTTAAAACATTATATATGGGATTTTTTTCACATCAGCAGTCACTTTTGCTTAGTGCTTCAGAAGAAAGTGACAACATCAAAAATTATGAGTGGGGGTGAGGTAGGAATTCTTCTCATGTGAGCAGCTGCCACCATGAAACACCAGATAGCATTTCCCTTTGCAAAACCAAGCCTAATTAGAAGACAACAGGGAATCCAAACTACCTCATTTACATTCAGTCACTAACAAAAACAATGTTAACATTTACAGCTTAAACGAATGATTAGTGTTAACTTTTCTTCTGTTGTGTTTTCAGTAATAGAAAATATGGTAACATAAACAGTACTAGAAAGCAACGTATGAGGGAATCTTGGAAACGAGAAGTGCACGAGGCAGAAGACACACTCCACTGCTATTAATGAGGAAGAATGTACAGCTAAACCAAGGATGCCTTCTTGGTAAACCTTCTTGGTAAAAAATGGTTTTGTTGACATGTTGTTGCATCCTTCATTCTGCTGGACAAATGTGTGTGTGTCAGAAGGCCATCTCAAGCCATTAACCTCTGGATTCACGGTCAAGTCGGAAGGAATTAGCCATGCAGGTCAAAGCTGTTCCTGCTTCAATTATCCAGTCCCTCCAGCACATAAAACTATGCCAGTAGAACTGCTCCACCTCACAGAGGATTCTCCCTGAATCCACCATAAACCTGTACTTTGTTTGTAAATTCTATCTTCGTCTTCTCTTCCCTTGACTCCTTCGGCACCACCCACAGCTGGTAAACATCAGGTGTTACTCAGCCTGCTAGACTGACAGACCTTTAGATTATTAGACCTTCAGATAACTCCCCAACTATGAAAAGCATGGCACCTTTCAGTACAACAGTCTACCTCGCCCCTGTAACATCAATGCCCTGTACCACTTGAAAACATAACATCTTTCTATTGATACGTCTCAATATCCTCCTTTACAGCCCCAAGAATGCAGTATCACACTCTGTGAAGAGAACCCTGCAACTTTACAAAGCAGCAGGTTTGTATTAATTGTGACCCTCTCAGAAAACGTGGGGAGGAAAGGTAAGGATACAGACCAAAATGCTAATTAATAACCATAATGATTCATTCTAAAGCTGTGTGTGATCAAAAAGCCAATCAATGGCCTGTCACAGAGATGGCATGTCACACGGACCACGGCAAGTCACTACTGCTTCCTGGAGTCTCCCTGAGCATTCTACTATACCATTTTAGCTCCATGCAGCCTGTCAGTATACCCCAGATAACAGGAATACACATAGCTCCTCTAGTAGAAGAAAAGCAGAGAACAAATAGGGATAGGCTGGCTAACGTGGACTGGAAGGGAAAAGTAACTATGTGCTGAACTAAGTACAGAGTAGGAACATCCCTATGAGGAGGGGTAAGAACACACACAAGCATGGATGTACAGCATGAGGGGACATGTAAACCTTTGGCCACACAAACAGTCCTTAGCACAAGGCACAAAGAGGACAGGAAGGCACACAAACTGAAAGAGTTTGGGGAAAATATGTGGTGTGCCTGAGAGAGGGGCACTGGGAATGGGAGCACTCTTGGGAGTAACACCAAGTGGGCTAGCCTCCAGCATTTCACTTGGAGCAGCCTGCAAGGGAGCAGATCCAAGGGCACCTCCTCCTGACTTTATCGTTGGCAGCCTGTGCTGAGGTTGAGCACTAATAAAACTTCCTGAACACAATCTCAGATTTCCATCTCCCTCACGGGGGAGGGGGGGGGAAAGCGGAAGGAGGGGACACCAGATACATTTTTTCCTACTGTTTTGGAACAGCAGCAAAAAATAACCACAAAAGAAAAAAGTAAACAGCAGAGGTTTGAGAGAATTTGGAAAAGCATGTAGCAGGACGATTGCTTAGAATTCTAGAAAATACAGTAATGTTCCAATACAGCAAACATCTAAGCTCTGCTGAATTTCTTCCTGCCAGTAATGTCTTCCCTTACAGCTCAATATGCTAATGTGAAACAAAATATTTTAAATAAAGCTTCCAGTAAGTAGGGCTCAATTAGTAGATCCAATGTATTTAAAAAACATTAAAAACCCCAAATCTAATAGCTTAAATACCGCTTTGCATTATTTAGCAATACATTAAACACATTGGGGAAACCTCATTTTGTGTAGATTTGTCACTTACATGCATCTGTTTGCCTAATACTGTTCAACATATTTTCAGAAGGAATAAAATACATTAGATACTGACAGTTACCTATATGTTCCCTATGAATTACTGGCTGCAGTGGTCATCTGTACACAATTAAGTTTAAAATTTACAGTGTCACCAGGTCAGCACCTTTTTTTTTTTTTTTTTTTTTTTTTTTTTTTTTTTTTTTTTTTTTTTTTTTAAGCTAGGTAGAACCAAAGGAATCCTGGGCAGGGTATGTTTGCTGTTAAATTTGCTAAGATGTAACAGTATTCCCTATTTTAAATACAAACCAGTTACTTGTCTCAACATGTGCAATTATAGTAACTTCAATATCTTCAATTACTTGGTTTCAATATCATTTTCATCATGGTACCTGAAAGGCCTTGCCTTTTCTTGTCTTTCCCCACCTTGTTACACTTCAGCACAGAAAAGCAGCACCACAGAAAGGGTGAGTGTAACTGATTGGAAACCTAGACTATGCAGTAAGTTCCTGACCCAAGAAAACACACAAGCCACACTGAATTCTCTTTATGCCAGCAACTCCAGTTGAAGCCACCAAGATCACTCAAGAACTGAAAGTTAAGTCTGTGTCAGAATACATCACCAGATAGGGATTTTGTATTTACTGCTCTGAAAACACTCACTAAGTATTTATTTACCCAAGACATAGGGCCATATTTGGCCATAATGCATAACACCTCGTCAGCTGTTTAGATATGAATGGCACGGATATAATCACTTAAAGCTTCAAAACTGTCTTACTGGGGAATAAACTTAAACACAAATAATTTAAGTGATAAAAAGTGAATCCACATATGGATTCAAAGCAGCACCTAGGCATTCCCCTACTGCTCACAGCTTTTAACTCTGTGACTGTATTTGAACAAGGCAGCAATACCACTGTGAACAATTGCTCTTTCTGACAAACTAAGAAAAGCTTCTGTAATGCTCTCTTACCTTGCAGCCAGTCTCGAAAGTAGTGTAACCACATTTTGGGGAGCTGCCTATCCTCTTCCAACAAAACATACGCCACATTGCTGAAACTTCTGTGAAGCTCATAAAGTAAGTGCTGGACATTTGGATAGTCTGCTTTCTGTGTCACAATATACATGTTGTAGAATGAAAAGTACTTGAACTGTGCAGCAATAAAGTCATATTCCCGCGTTTCCCGTGGTACAATGTCTGTGAGATCTAGTCCATCTCTCACCCGGGTAGTTCCATAAAGGCTGAGCCCAAGTAAACCCAGAAAAAGAAAAATAACCACAATCTGCAACAGAAAGCAGAAACATATTTGGTTTTAGGTTTCTAAAGGAACTAACAATTCATAATGTCATACTACAAAACCAAATTCAAAATTAACATCCGTTGGTACTTTCAAGCTTTTATTTTTCTGTTTTGTTTCTTTTTTTCTTTTTTTTCTTTTTTTTTAATGCATATATATATATTACAAGACTTAAGGTCATTTGTTTTTCCTTGAAGGGGCTCTGCATCATGGATGAGAAATTTATATTGTAGTAAAGTTTAAAAGTGATTTTACTTTCATTGTTCACAAGCTTATATTACCAAAAATCACCAGAACCCTCACTCGTAATGTATATTTGAAGTATGTCACTACAGCACCTGCAAAATAAAACTTTTAAAATAAGAATTCAGCTATAAAATTATTAAAACCTGTTATTTCACAAGAGTTGTGTTTAGTCCTTATATTTAATACCAATGCCAGGATAATTTTATAACTGGGCAAAGCAGAGGTCTAATTTTGAAAAACAGGTAAATCGTTCCCCGATTACCTTAGCTTTTGGTTTTAGGAGGAATGGAGCATAATGCTTTTCTGCAAAAGATGAGAGAGTCCACTTCGTACAAGGTTGCTCAAGGCAATGTATACTGGAGTCTGAGAATTGGGAAAGTAAATCTCTCGTCGAGCTTGTGCTTTCTGGGCTCTGGCAGCTCAGGTTATCTTGTGTCACTGTCACTGGCTGCACAGATATTTCTGAGCGAGGCTCTGCTGTGGTGTAGTACACCTGCGTGTGAGGATCATATTCTGTGCGCAACTGCACTGTGGACTGCATTGTAATCTGAGTTTCATGTGCAAAACTGTGGCTGCTGTACGGGGGTGGAGGACTGTAGCAAGTATTGTCATTTTCTGCATATGCTTGAGGTTCAACCTGAATCACTCTAGTGACACATGGGCTGTAAGAGAAGAGAAAAACATCTGATTGCATTGAGACAGATCTGTATTTTATCAGGCCAGATAGGATAACATGGTTTCATCTGAGACTGCTTCTACTTCTGTTGGACAGTTTACACTAATTACGTGTAATGCCCTTTGATGTTAATTTAATTCTATGTGTTTAGGAAATATTTCTCAGATGTGGTTCATAATGTAGGCCCCGAGAATATATGCAAATTTCTTGTCCTCCAGGAAGAGCGAAACAGCATCTGTCTGAAGACATTGACATGTACACACATCACTCCACTAATTACACATGCTCATCAGATAGTTAGACACAGTCTGAATGCACAGTAAGTCTGTGAGTTTGCATCTCTGTACCCATGCTGAGAATGAAGATATTTCGATGAAGAGACAAATACATGACATAGTTAATTCTCCTGTTTAGAACAAATTAAGTAACTGTTAAATAATATTTGGGCCTTCTGGATAAGATCTCAGACTTTTGGGAGGCAGGTTGAAACCACTTGCCATATACTGATGGAATATTTTATAAATCAGGGAAATATTAAAGTATTAATGAAAGGATTCATTCTTAGGAAGGGTGAGCCATAAGAAGAGACAAAATCACAGAACTAATTAAGTATTCCCTTTATCTTAGTCTATGCAAGACCCTAACAGATACCTAGTTTATATTAAAAAATTATAATTATCAGAGATGAGCCTATTCCTGGACATGAGAAATGACAAATAGATGACAGTAAACGGTATCAGATTTTTCACCATGTGCACAAATCCTACAAAAACAAGAGGAATTCAGAATGTTGCCTACCTAATCAAAGCTCTCAAAAACTGCATTTCTTCAGATGCAAAGGGGCTGAATTCTGATGCACATTTGGTGCAGCTTTAGACAAGCGAACAAATGGAAGGTCTGAGTGCCCTGAATTCCTGAGAATCAGGGCTCCAAGACTCTTAGTATATTTGGCTGTTCTCTGAAACTATGACTGAGCAAGAAATAGCTTGGGATCTACTCCCTGTTTTAACCATTCCCTCAGAAAAAAAATTAGTAAAATGCTTTCTTCTTTTGACTTTAAAATATCAAACTATCAGCTCCTGGATGCATGTAAAAGGCTAAGACATCTCAATGCAGATTCTCCACAACCTGGTTATGACAGTAACTCTACATGTGTGGAAATGTGTCTCATCCTCTTCACTGCAGTTCAAAAGCAAAAACTAAGGCAGCAAAGATATTTCATTTCCAAGCAGTGGCTCCACTGATGATAGCAGACTCTGAACCCTCATTCTAGGCTGAGAGCTGGCTGTGCATGAGGTGAGAGTACACACTTTAGAATAGCAGTATTAGCATTTACCATGTGGCAGTTTGCACACACTTTAGAATGCAGTATCACCATACTATATTAATATTGAAGCAAAAAGGACACTTTATCAATAATTTTCCTGTAATGGTGGTGATCATGCCTTATAGTTCTATGAAAAACCTGCCTAAGGGGAAGTAATTTTAGAGTTGTTTATTTAGGTTTAAAGGCATAAAAGCATAAAAATTAACACATAATGATTTATGGTAAGTCAGGTTTCTCAGTGTCCTGAGTTATGTACAGCTTTCTAAGATTAGCCACTACTGGCACTGGACACCTTGCAGTAACTCATAACATTCTAAAAATACTTCAAAATATTCCTAAATAGTGGATCTTTCACCTGCTTTCAGGAAGCTGTTCTCCTACAGTCAAAATGAACATATGTAGGAATGAAGGGAAAAGTGTGGTGGGGGGAGAGGGGATATGAGGGAAGAGAGGAAGACAGATGTATTGCAGCTTTTCCCTTCAGGAAGGTAAAAAACAAAGTAGCAAATGTCAGCCAGTCACTAGCAATAAAATCATAACAATAACATGCTGATGCCACTTTAATGAAGAACTCCCACTACTGACAAGGAATGGGTTCACTAACTGGTGACCACAGAAAGGACAAAGCTACTGCTCACTCTCACCTTGTAAAACAGCAAAATATGTCCAGTCTCCTGTCTTCCCGACGATAAAGGTCCATGCTCAGGATAGCAGGGAAAATCAGAAGAACCATAGCAAAATTGAACACCACCACAACTGCTGCCTAGAGACAATCACAGGATAAATAATGCTGCTAAACTTCATGTAGGGCATCAACTTTATAAAGCATGAAAATCCCTTTCCATTCTCAGCCTCATTTACCTCCACAATCTATCTGATGCTTTCAAGCTTTTGCCTGAGCAAACGGAGAGATACATATTTACATTCCCATTTCATTATGGTAGGACTATTGTGGTGAATTAATGCATTTTAATATTCAACCTTGTATTATTGTAATACATCTGTGCCTGGATATGCAGTGATTATCTTTAAAGCAGAAAAACAGTCTGTTGACTCAGTAATCATATTTTTACATAAAATTCTGACATATTTAGAGTCTCAAGGCAAAATAAAATGGAAGCAAACGTGAAACTAGAACTGAAGATATTACATTTATGGGATCTGAAGCAATTTAAGTATCACAATAATATTAAAGCATGAAAAGAAGATTTCAGTAAATTTTATAAAATCAGATTAGTTTAATGAAATACTATGCAACTGATCATCTTTATTTAAAAGTTTAGCCAATAAAGAGCAATATTTTGAGTTTATCGGGGATTATTTTTAAAGGAGAATCAAAATTAAACTAATACCACATAGAAAATACACGTATTAATATGCCTGTGTTTAACAGAGCTTGATTTATGAGCCAGCCTACCAAAATGAGTCTTAAATTGGAACAAGAATACTTTATTTAATTTGTAAAGCAAGTATCACATAATGAAAAAAACCACCTCTCCACCCACCCCCTTTCAAACCATACTCCAAACCCTTTCCCACACAGAGATTCCCAGAGAATTTCCATAAACATATGTGGTGCGTAAACATATTCTGCATTTATTTGTAATGCAGAATTGTTAGGAGCACTAGTCATCACAAAGGGAAAGCTGAGCACTGGGACCTGGCAGTTGTAAGAGTAGGAGAAACACTGGGGAAAAAATTGTTCAGCCACCAACCAAAGAAAAGGAAAAAAAACCTTTGAAAGACTTATGGTTTACCCATTTGGTAAAAACTAGCCATCTCAGTAGTAGCCCAGTTTCATGTTAAGCTATCCACATATAAATTATCAAGTGCCTCCACCTGTAACTTCAGAAATAATAACTGCTTGGGTTAATATAGTCTTAAAGAAGAACAAAGTTTGGGCTACAAAAATGATGTGATGTCTTTTTTTGCCAGAAGAAATATATGGTTTCTTTTGATCTTGAGAGGCTAGACCTCAAAACTGGCAGTACAAAGGATATGACATCCAAAATCCGCATTTTAAAAATTCTTGAGTTGCATTTCAATTAAATTACATAAGTTGCTTATATTTATCAGTGAAAATCAAAGCAATAACATACTGAATAATTTTTACAGTTTCAAAATTGTCAGAATATAATAAAAAACTTAGATATTGTTTTTACTGTTTTGAAAATGACAGAATCAACTAGTTATGTAAATATTTTCTAGTAATTTCAATTATAAATATACTGCATACAAAAACTAGTTTTGTTGCTGTTTCTCTTTTCTGGTCTCCAGCCTGCTTGAAGTAATATTTTAGTACTGCTGGTTGTCTGTATACACAGCTACTGAAAGAGAAATTATCTGAAGCCAAATTAGTATTTAGTCATCTTTGTGAGAAAAGATCCAATGATTATTTAATGATTTATAAATACTCACACAGAAAGGTATGCAAGGTCATAGTCAAGACTTTAAAATTAAGTTATTTGCTTTTGATCTGCTCTAAAATTTATTCAATCTGTCAGAAAAATGAATGGCTTCTATTGAAAGAAAGGTGTTTGTTGGACGTCGTTCTTACAACTGCTTTCTTTGCTGGTGCTAAACCAAAAAAAAAGGTTGAATCACCCATATAACATGAATAATTAGTTGTGTCTAACCAAGATATTGTATCAAGGATCAGCTAAGATTTACCGAGATTTGGAAAAAATAGCTGAGGTCTGACTCAATAATTCTTACTCCTCTCAGCATGGCTGAAAAACTAACAGAAGTCCTCTGTTTCTGCTCTACAAACTACAAATACTTCATGCTGTATCAGTTCCCTCTCTAGACCTCAACATCCTTGCATCTCCAATATTACTAGATCTGAAAACTAATACTTAGTTATGTGGTAGAGATGCCAAGAAAGTTAGTTATATTGATTTTTTATTTTTTTAGGAAGCATCAAAACTAATCCAACAACACACAGTAAATCTGCCTACTTACATCTCTCTTTAGAACAACTAGATTTTCCACTGTGCCATCCTAGTGTTGATGTACTAACCACCCTGCAAGTAAAACATTTCAATGTAAACTCTGTTCTGATTTTAATTTAAATAGATTCCTCGAGCTCAATACTGCACCTCCTATATATCGCACATTCTCTCTCACCCCCCTTAACCCAGCATTACCAGGATTAACAGTTCTCAGTTTTCACAACTAAATAAGTTCTTATATAAATTCTAATTTGTTATCCCACCCTGTGACTTGATAAGGAGAGGGCAGGACAAATTACTGAGGAGTGATTCAGTCTCTGACCCGGTGCATCTGCCACTGCTTCCCTCCCAATGCCACTCATACACACAGTGTTGTGGAGTGGGAAAGTATGAGAACTGACATAGTGACAAAAGCCACAATCTGTACAAGAACTTTGGCAGCAGAGCTTCCCGAGTACAGGCAGCACCCAGGCTGAAAGCAAGCTTAGGATTTCTGGGAACAGGGCATCTTCTTTCACTCTTTCAGAGACCAATGGTCAAATGGGAGAGAAAAAGGCCTCAGATCTTTTCCTTGGGAAATCAACAAAGGTGAGATTAGAAGGAAAAAAATGGGACCTGCTCAAGGGTGTAAAATGAAGGCATTCAGTGAAATGAGATCAGAGAGCAGTGAAATTTCCATTAATCAGAAAAAATTACACTGGTTACTTCCTAAGAAACACGCTACAGTTTTTGCATCTTTTCATAATGCACAGCCTAAAAATATTATTGCTGCTGCAACTGTTAAGAGAGACAGAATGGCAGCCTGTGCTGGAGGCAGCAAGGGAGCAGGGAGACAGGCTGGTAGGTATGTGCTGGGGCCCCGCTGAAGTATGTGCTGCTATGTGCCATTCCTGGCAGCCCACCCAAGGAGAGCGGGTGTGCTGCATAGCCAGAGGTGATGAACAGGTCTGTCAGGAAAAATTCCACCCTACTGCTCTCTATCTGCAACTCCCTCCTGACATGGTACAGGCTCAGATTCTTGTCCCCTGCCCCCTTCTCCCTTAGGCTTTAATTTTGCTTGTTAGATTCTCGTGTCAGGCAGGGAAAGGTAAATTATGTGGATAAAGGCCGGGGACAAACCACTTCAGCAGAGTAAGATAATGGAACGAGCCTAAAAACACACGTTCTTTCCTTCCAGAAACCCACCACTGCCACCTGGTAATGGACTTCTACATTTAGGAAAAAAACTTGTCATTCTTGTGATGAGGGAAATAGTTACTTCTAGCACTTACTGGGAGAAGTTCCACCTCTGCTCATTAGAGGATTCACACCACTTCTCTGCTGTTAGGGGAGGAAATTTCTGATGTAAGAAAGAAGAGGTTGCTAATTTTTCTTTTACCTTTCCTGGGCAGAATTTACTGTGTGACAGTCTCTGAACAGTCTGTCTTAGGAAATAATACAGCCCAGAGTTCAGCCTTGAATTCCTTCAGTTACACTCAAAATAAAGGGCTACATTTAAGACATTCCTACGGTAAGCTTCAAAACTTTCAGTGGATTTCTCCAATACCCTCTTCCTTCACCACCATTTTAAGAAACAAAACACATCCAAAATTCAGGACCTACTCCTTCAGAGCCCTGAGTACTGCTAGAGATGATTTTTATGACTGAGTATTTGGGTCATATTCAGCAATCTCAAAGCCCTAAAACTACTTAAAGAGGGGGCTAATAAGATCAACAAATGAAAAAGAAAATTAGAACAGCAAAGGAGCTAAAACAATCCCTACTTTTGCATGTACTTAACTTCAAAGATCTCACTTTCAAAAGAACTAAATTCCACTTTTTAAATTTGCTGTCCTAAATTTAAAAATGCTGTCCCTAAGACAGCATCAGACTTGAAGTGTTTGAGTTCCATAAAGTAAATAGCCGATTCATAGGTATCAATGAACTGCTTCAGCTGGCAGGATATGACAGAAGATGAGACAGGAGAAGGCACTGATGTGCAAAACATGAGTTTCTAACTAGAAGTTTGTCTTGCAGATGCAGGAAACAGTTTCTCCTCCCTCAGCAGCCAGGTAATTTTACCAATACTGGGCCACAAAATTATGGAAAGGTTGACAAATTACCTTGTAACATCTTAAGAAAAGTGAATGAGGAGCAAAACAAGGTCAAGAGCAATCCTTTTTCAAGCCCCTCTGTTAAAAATTCACTAGATGAGAAAATGGTAGTATCTGTGAAAAGTAAATGTAGCAGTATTTTACTGCTTTTTAAGTTTTTCTAGGAAACCATCAAAGGCAGCAAGGACTTCTTGTTTAAAGAAGTCTGAGTAAGAGGGAGAGAGAGAAAGGAGACTGTAAATAAAGAAATCCATACATAAATACAGACCAACCACCAAAACCGCCATGATTCTCTGATTCCAAGTACTGATATCAAAGTATTGCCTGATTCTGATTTTACCTGGTTAAGCTAGGCAAAGCAACTAATAGATGTTCCTTTCTAACAACAAAGGATTTCATTTTAGTGGTTGCTAACTTATAAGTGTATCAGTCATATATGTAACTCTGACAATACCCAGTATAAGTCTCACACTGCTCTTTCTTTGCATGTTTCACCTCTTATATACATATACACTGTGTTCCAGCAAAGACAAATTACCAAGTGAGAAAAGTTTGAGCAATTCAAACCCTAATTTCTAGACACTCATGTGGGTTCCTACACATAAATTCCATATTAATCACTGCCTTATAAAAGACTTTGATGTTTTTATTCTGAATAATATCAACATGTTTATACAATAATATAATATGTTGAAATCTCACTGAAAACCTTTTGTTTGCCATTTTGCTATGCAGACTGTGTTTTAAACTTTTGGTGACTCAAAAGTCATCTGTAGCATGATAGTAAGCAAAAATAAATTACTTTAGGATGGGCATATGTAAGTTATGCTGATAATTAATAATTGATTACAGTATCAATTGCAGCTGTTGTCTCCACAAATGTTCCAAAGGCAACCTGTCACATTCTGATACTGAAGAGTGGAAAACAAGGAAAAAAAAATTTTTTTTGATCAGATAAGAGAGAATTAATATTGGTGGCTCACACTCAATAGCTCAGCAGTGTGATTACAACAAAATGGCCCATTTGTGTTGAATACTTCTTTATGAAATGCATTTAGGCTGATGTAACTTCTGTAAAGCAGGTACTAAGAGTCTGATGACCTCCAGTATCCTGTTAGCTGCTAAAGGTACTTGTTAAATGTTTGAAATTGGGCCACAGACTTAGGAGACATAACTAACTTCTTCCAGTGGAAGAAGTGATATACTACCAAAAGTATTTCACACATCTAGCTTAGTCTTTACCATGCAAACCTCATGAGGTTCAGCAGAGCCAAATGCATGGTCCTTCACCTGCACTTGTACCTGATACCTGGTATCAGCACAAGCTGGAGGATGAACAGATCAAGCGCAGCCCTGTGAAAAGGATTTGGATAGAGGCTGAAATGGACTTGGATGAGAGGCTGGAGATGACCCAGCCCAGAAAGCCAAACATGTCCTGGGCTGTATCCAAAGCAGCGTGGGCAGCAGGGGAGAGAGGGGATTCTGCCCCTCTGCTCTGCTCTGGTGAGACCGCACCTGGAACCCTGCATCCAGCTCTGGGGTCCCAGCACAGGAAGGACTTGGAACTATTGGAGTGAGTCCAAAGAAGGGTCACAAAGGTGACTAGAGGGATGAAGCATCTCTACTGTGATAAAAGGCTCAGAGAATTTGGATTGCTCAGCCTGAACAGATTTCTGGGGGGACTTTACAGCAGCTTCCCAGGACCTAAAATGGGGTCTGCAGGGAGACTGGAGAGGGACTTTTCACAAAGGTATGTAGTGACAAAACAAAGGGAATTACTTTAAACTTAAAGATGGTAAATTTAGGCTAGATATAAGAAAGAAGTGGGCTTTTTAAAATTTGGATAGGAAAACACTGGAACAATGTTACCCAGAGAAGTCCTGTTGAAGATTTCCCTGCTTGAGAGGTAAGGGATGGGGTAGGGCTAGGTGACATTTAAAAGATCTGTTACAATTCCAGCTATTCTGTGATTCTATAAAATAAAACAATTCACTATCACATGATCTGTAAGAAGAGACATCTAGGTTTTTCTAAACACTGCTAACCATTCAAGACTAAATATCTAGGCTTAGTTGCCACAAGAATCTGCCAAATTATAAAGAAAACCAATGAGGCCTTTACATTCTCTATTATTCACTACCCAATTGCCTATTGAGAAGGAAGAGTAAACAAATGCTTATTAGTAACATAACTGCAATCACAGTTTACAAGTTTACAGCTTAATACACGCATACTTAAATCTCTGAGAACAGCAAAAATTGCCACATATATCAAGAAAAATTGCAGCCCTTCTTCCTCTGGGTAGCCAAGGGCTCAATGACAACAAAAAATAATGGAAAATCAGGCTACAGAAGAAAACACTACTGAAATAGTACAGTGCTCTATAGTGCTATAAATTGCTTGTGTCAGGGGAGAAACTCACAAAGCTTTCTTCAGTCTTCAGTTTCAGAAGAAATCCTTCTCCACTATCACAAGTATTTAATATTTCTGAAGGTATATTATCACAAACAAATACAAAAAGACAGAGAAAGAGAGAGCAAGTAATGTATGGTTCAGCACATAAAAATCAGGTAGTCTCTCTAACCATCTGGACCACAAAATTTTTGAAATTTCCTCCAAGTTTGCTAAAATTACTGGGAGTAAGGCAGTAAAAAGTGCTGCAGTAATTATTAAAATTACAAATGCATATGTACTGATGTCATTACACTTGTAGATTTTAAGAGCAGCAAACTGGACAAACATGAATGAAATTATTAAACTGCTGCTGAGGAACATTACAGTACACACAACTCCACAGCCTACTCCTCCTGACTTTGACAAATCCTTCTGGAAACTTGCTGTTTCTTATTTACATGTAGCTTGGGTTTTGCGTTCAGCCCAGCTGTGGTAGGTCACAATATTCTTTCACCTGCTAACAGGATGTGAGAGACTCCATGCATGAAAAGAGGGAGCAGGAGAATGGAGGGCAGTTGTTACTACCCAGGTCCGTGTTGTCGCTGCAGGGAGGTACTGGCTCAGGGAACCGCAGCAGCACCAAAACCAGGCTTCAGTGCCACTGCTAACAAGTATCACCATCACACTTCCACAGCGTGTAACAGCTAGTGAAACAGGATATAAACTTACTTGGAGTGAAAATGCCCTTAAAGCCGGAATAGGAATTAAGGCCGCCATAAAGAAAGCAGTAACGTTGCTGATAGATGTAAGGGCTACGCTCGCTCCTGTTCGCTTCAGACATTCACCTGTTCTGTCCTGTAAAACAAACGGTGCATCTCAGAAGTCAAGCGAATAAGCAATGTCCTGCAAATGAAAGGGTCATGCTACAGATATTAATACAGTAGCAATGAAAAATTGTTATAATTAAATTCTGAATATAAATTTGCCTTTGAGAGTATGTGAGAAAATATATAATAAATTTACTGCTCAGTAGGAACACGGATGAAGGACTCAAGTTTTTTGAGGGTAGAAAACATGACTTGACTTGATTCTAGCTTCAGAACACAAAACTAAATGGGTAGTTATATCTATCTATCTATATATTGTTATAACAATATATCAAATACATTTGCAGTTGAGAAGGATTTAATTTTTACAGTGGAACCACTTGGTGTTCTGGTTTTTCAGACAAAATAAGCATGGACTAACAGCATAAAGGCATAACATAGCTACACATCTCAAAAAAACATGTAACAAAACAAACAAAAAGAACACCACCAAGTCTAGGGACCACACACAAGATCCACCAAGAAATCAAGATAAACACATGACCCTTTCCTAACCCATGGAACAGAAGGGATTATACAAAACAAAATGAGCAAATATACACTAGTTTTAAATGGGATGCGCTTTGGATGAGGAACTTTGGACTAAGACTAAAATGACTAATAAAAGTAAAGGATCATAAAAGTGATGACACTAGACTTCCTATCAGTTATATGTTATGCTTTGAATTGTCATTGTCAATTATAAACTTCAGAAAAAAAAAAAAAAAAGAGAAAAATACAGAAAATAACTCAATTTTAGGGCCATAACAAATAAGTAAAGGTAACCGTCTTCCCTCTCTTTTCCCCTTATCTTGTGTGGTTTTTTATTACAATCATTTTATTTAATTGTCAAGACTCCTATTTGAATTTGTTCCTAAATTTGCATTAACTTTCACTGAAATTTTTGGCAGAATTTGCATTATGGAAGTTAGTCTTTATGTAACAGTTTATAAATTAAAATTTCAAGAGAAAATAAACCTAAGACACTACCATGCCCCCCCCACCACAAACAAAACAAAAAAAACAAAAAGAAACAAGAACATTCAAAAATGTCCTAGCACATTTCCTATTTTGACAGAAATAAGAATTTCTAGACCCTACAAAAGGCTATTGAGGAAAAAACCCTCCACTGATAATTTATGGATATGATAATGTGTTCCTATATGAAACTTCATTTTCCTGCAAATCTCCATTTTGTCATTACCTCAAACGGAATTCTCTTATTCTGTCCCGTTTCACTAAATGCATGTGCCAGAAGGAAAACATCATCTACGCCTACTCCAAGAGCAAGAAAAGGCAAAACCTTGGGGAAGAAACAAAACAAAACCCAAATAGGTTGTGTTATGGTTTGCCATGCAGCTAGCCATTAAATGGCTAACTAAAGCAACTTTTACATTATACTCTATACAAATCCAAGGGTAAAACGAAAATGGAAAGGATGGAATATAGGTATCAACTTTTATTCTGGAATGTAGCTGAGGAACTTAAAATATACCATTTACAGGTACAAAGTCTCACCAGAAGTCGATTCAAGTTTTGTATAGACAAATATCTGATAATAATTCAAGTTACATTCAAAATATTTTCATAATTTGAACATCGTGGTATATTTAGATGTAAAATAAATCTGCAGGTCCTTGGGTATTTAGTATGCCCTCACTTGCATTGGGACACAGAAAAACCAAACAACACAGAATTATACAGACCACATAATATCTGTTTTATCTTCAATATCACTTGGCAGCATGAGAATTTAATTTATCAGAGCATAAGCTATGGAATAGGAAAACAGCATAAGAAAAAATCTAGAGCCAAAATATATTTTTAGCACTTTATTTCTCAAAGATTCACTTGTGTTCATTAATTGACAGAGTACTTGCGATTTAACAGCAGACTTGTGTCTTCTAAATACCTGAGTTGTGGCAGCATTAAAGGAAATTCCAATCAATGAGCACAGGCCCAATCCTGCAGCCACAGAGAGTGCAACCAACAAGACTCCTGCCAGCCCCACAGCACCCTGAGACTTGGCACAGTCCCACCGCAGCATCGTTAAACAGGCATAGGCAAGCTAAAGAGAGGAGCAGGGAGGGGAATTTGGGGGAAAAAACCAAAATATTAGATTGGATCCTTCTCTAACAGCTGTCTCTCCCCACCCACCTACAGATCCTTACACAATTTTTAATCAGAATAGACATGTCACAGAGGTTACAAAATGGAACAGGTGAGAAGCCTGAGGGTGAGAAGCCTGAGGTAAAGTTTACAAACTGTAGTTGTAGTTTATATTTTAAATATTTGTAGAATACTTGGGACTACTGGTAATGATAAAGTATATTTTTAAGCCTTGCTCTACTACCAAAGAAAATTAAATAGATTTATTTTATTACCATTAGTAAGTAGCCACTAGCTACTCGGATAGCACTGACATCAGAAAATGACTTCAAGATGTCATCCAGGGTGGTTGTAGTAAAGGAAAGCACCTTCTGAGTAGAGTTTTGTGCAACACTTTGATGAACAACCTATGAAAAGAAAAATAAAACTTTGTGTGAATAAAGAAGTTTTCCTTTTATTTTAGTAATTTAATCAAAAGAAGTCAGTACCATCTTCTACACCACACATCTGAAATCAAATCCTTTTACCTTAATGTTCCTGCTAAAGCCCATGCTCTACACAGACTTTACTCTGACGCAACACCAGTGTGTTCCATGATTTTTTTCCTGGCAAGCTGCTGATTATGAGACAGAATTTGCACCCTTCAGAAAAGCCTACTGCATACCCAGCTCATTACAAACACCTGTAACTCCACAATGCAGCACCAGTTCTGCATTTAACTCCAGGCCAGCCATTGCTTTGCCCCTCCCTGCCTGGCCGTTTGCATAGGTCAGAAACAGTGCAGTGGAGGGCAGGGTTTGGGACACAGTGGGCAGGCATTGTCACACAGCCTCCCCACTTGGGCTGCTGCTGAGAGAGCAGCCCCTGGCTGGCTAATGTTTTCCAGACACCTTTAGAAAAACCACACCAACCAAAAGCTTTTAAATTCCAGCTATCTCTTTGGTTTCTTCTCAGCCCCAACTAAGCAAAATTGTCCCAGGCAGCAAAAAGTCATGGCTTCTCATATGGGAATAACCAAGCAGCTTCTTACTGGAAAAAAAAACAAAACAAAAAACACCAAAGACCCTCCAAAAGACCCCTTAAAAATGGGGCCGCAATTACTCAGTTCTGGTTTAAGCACCTTCCTTAAGGAAAAATACTGTAAAACACTGTCACAGAAGGCAGTACATCTTAGTAAGATTTTATAGTACACTATCCAAGTTATTTTCAATTTTACCTCAACATACATCCTCTGCCAGGCTTCCAGAATTGCTGCTGCCTTGTCCTCGTTCCAGTTGATATGTGAAACATATTCATACCCCTTGAAATGCTCATACATTTGCTTAGGAGTCATTAACTGAAACATGGTTTGCAAAGCCTGGGCACTGTGACATGGAGAGAAAAGAAAGGAGAAAGAGGCAAAAACTGAGCATTTTCAGGAAAATATTTTCATGGCATGAAGTCCCAAATGCAATTCCAACAGGAGCTTGCTTGAGTTCTTGATTTTATAGGGCACGTGCTTGTACTAAAATTGAACAGAGTATAATTATTCTACTGTGTATCTGGTGTAGCTGTACTGCTTCATGCAAGTATTGAGGCTAAATATGTTTTCACTGAAGCTAATAAGAGTTTTGACATTATTTTCAGTATGATTAGTTTCAGGAGAAAAGAATATAACCCTACAAATCTGTTATAAAGGTCATGCTTGATAAGACAGATTGCCGTGAGGATGCCACAGAAGCAGTTATTTCTATGAGGTCTTGTAAATAATGGCAAAATGTCATTTGAAGACCTTGGTCTTTTTCATCCCTTGAGAGAAGTGGCAGATTAAACTCCTCATGCTTAATAAGCTGTGTGGAGTACACAAAGGCAATCCATCCTGAATTTCCACAGTATGCAACTCCGTCCAACAACTTGCATTATTTTTCTTCCTTTTTCCTTTGATCATATTCCAAAATGTGATCAAAGGTGTTCAGTGCTTAACACACTGTTCAATGTGTTACATACATTTTAAACAACAAAGCTGCCAGTAAAAAGCTTTCTTTCTGAGTGACATACACCATCATTTTGAGGTTAGAAGCAGGAAACGATGACACCACCTTAAGTTTAAACAACAGCCAAAGCATTCTTTTTAAATTCTGCTCTCTTGAGACATGTCACCCTAACACAACATTTATAATATACACGAAGGGCAATAGAATTTGCATAACCATCGTACTGTGTCCCAAAAAAATGAAATTAAAACTGACATTTTCTTCAAATATTTTTTTACCTGACAAGTTTACCAGAACTGTTCTTGACTGTACCACCTATAATCAGCTCCTCCTGCCAATGCATGTATTTTCTTGATAGTCCATAGCATCCACCACTCAAAACAAGGGCTACATCAAGAGGCTAGAAAAAGTTATAAAGAAGCAGTTAATGGGTTTCATGACTTTAGACAAATTCATACCTTAATTTAGCATCCAGTGAACTAGAATCATGGATGTTAGAGATTATCTGGATAGTCTACTAGAAGAAAGGCATTCAACAAATCAAGTTAAAAAATCACCCAGATGCTCATTGACCAGATGCCAATTTCTCCAAAGTCTTATGTGAGTGATAAAGGGCTATATAAATTCAAGGCCCATGATTTTAGATTCATCACAGAAATCAGCAAAATTGGTGCTAGTTGAGGAAAGGCTTTTCTGCATGGCATAGGGGTGCAGCAGCTGCTGTGTTCCAGCAGAAGCTATTGTCTGTCTGAGGCATCAGCTTGCCGAAATGCCACATCACCACAGTGCCACAGCCACAGCTGAGATCTGTACTTTCACTCTAAATGCACAGGATTAAGCATTGCATCACACAACGAGGCAAAATCCATGATGGTGAGCTAAGAGCAGGTAACAGGAACAGAAAAATGACATCATGCAAGAATACAAACTATATATTGCTTGGAAGAAAATGGTACTTTCTTCTATTCTGTCTGACCTTCCTCCTCAACCTTCCCCACCCCCCAGCCTTCCTTGAAAAGACATGCACAAGGACAAGCAAACTTACTTTAGTGGAATTTTTATTGGGAGCTGTGATTGGGCAGTCCGGATCAGCAGGATTCAGGCAGGGTCGATCCATATAACCATGACCAACCTCTGCTTTATTCAGCATTTCTTCCCAGCTCTCCACTTGGTAGTTTATTTTCTTTAACTCTTCCAAGAATTCTAAGGGGTCAAAGTTGATCCATTGCAAAGGAGGCTTCCCTCTGAAAGAGCAACCAGGAGAAAAAGACACATAGAAAAAAGACAAAAGAAGTTCTCAAATAAACATACTTAAAAATTCATATTTGAACAAATAACTGAGTTATTTTTTGCTACAAGTTAAAACTTTTTCTGGTAGGGCTATTTCATAAAATATAAGGCATGTTTTAATAAGATTTGTCTTCTTGGAGCCCAGCTGTAATTTCAACAAAATTACTTGGTTCTTAGAAAGCTGTCTTATAAAACCAATTAAAAATACTTTCACTTGCAAACAAAGCAAAACAAATTATCAAGGACCTACATAACAAAAAAGCAGCCAACTGGTGCTTCAAAGAATTAGGGGGGAGGGGAGAGGGACAGAAGAGATGGAGCTGAGAAAAGAAAGCCTTTCTCATAGTATCAGATTACTTCTTGCTAGTCTAATAATCATCTTGCAAATGTAATCAATCAATATAACTGATCTTTGTTTATCTGTAACAATACTGTGCTCCTTCAAATGCCCTGGCAGCTTGACTATCAACCATCAAGCCTTCCTGCTACCATGGCTGTCACCACTATCACTGTCACATCTCTCACCCCCCACTTCTGAATTTGTGATGTTGACAGACCAGAAAGGCTTTTGACTGCCTTATTCTGTGGTTCAATCCACACTGTATCTGCTTAACCAGGCTTAAGTCATTATTCTGAATCTCCCAACCATAAAACACAAACCCCCTTATTTCCCCATCTAAAACTGTACACTAAAGGTTAGGAGATGGCCATTGCAAATTGCTTTTGCAGAGACATGCAAACCAGGACAGAAACAATAACTCAAATGCTAACTCTTGCATAATTAACAGAAAATGCCTGCATAGATTAACAATTAACTCTTTAAAGAATTCAGGGCTTCTAACATCACACTTGTAAACTGTGAGAAACCACCCATAAAAGATACTATATGGTTTCTTTAACAGTCACTGAAGAAGGATTTGTTCTTTATTCCTCAGGAAGACTTGGGAATTAACCCAAGACATTTTCTTAGGTCTAAAATTCCCAGCCAACCAATGGGTTTGTATTTTAAGAGGGGGGGGGGTGGGGGGGTGGGGGGATGGGAAGGGGAAATCCACCAGAAACAACTTTGTTCCAGGGGGAAAAAAAGCAAAGCATAAATCCTTAAGATTTTAACTCAGAATTTACATTTTAATTTACATGCTAGCAGCACAGGAAAAATAACAGAGGATTTAAATTGAGGTTTACAAATAATCTGATAGAAACAGGTAAACCTTGAGTTAAATGAAAAAAAAAAAAAAATCCAAGCATATTCTTTTACATAGACACACTACACCTTATATTTTATTTTTCCTGTCAAGTCAGAATCTGAATAAATAATAGAAATGCAACTGAAAAGTAGTACAGTTATACAATTTAAAACAGTCAGACCAGAAAGCTATAAAAAAAATCCTTACAATAGATAGGCAGTTCCTGACTGTAGCTTTGCTCCCTCCCAGAAGCAGTCCAAAGGAGTGATAATTAAGCAAGGATAAAGATATTCTATGATCTGTCAAAATCAGAAAGAGGAAAAACACAGTCACACTAAAATATAATGAAAGCAGCACAAGCTGAATCATGAAAATACATAAATCTTGTAATTAAATGTCTGCTACACATACCTGGTCCATGTAACCTGCTTCTGTGATGAGTTCTCCTGATTTGTAACACAAATGTTCCAATTTCCACTGTCTGTAAGAAACAGGAAGGACAAATATTTTCTTCTTACTGAGAAGCTATTTTGAAAATGTAACAGTTAAAACTGTGACTCATATACACACGCTGGCCTCAAGCAGCAAATCATTGAGTAAGATAAACATTATTAAAATAGATATACTACACCTCACTAAAAGAAAAAAAAAAAAAGACGGTGACTTTCGTTTTGTCAGTACGAAGTAGATCTTTATTTCAGTTGTTTCCATATTCTCTGTAAAACTCATTCAAAATAAGGGAGGTGCTTCTGTATGTACAGGCTAGTCAACACATTTTGTCAGTCTCATTTATATGAGACTGCTTGATAGTTAAGGTATTACTTAGTGATACCAATAAGAAAAAAGCCACCTCTCACTCAGAGGACTCAAATATAGCCAGCTGACCAAGACATGCAGAAGAAAATAGAGCATTAAGATTCCTGCCTTCCTATTTCAGCTGTATGATAATTTCCACTACCATGACTCCTAATGACTTAGGGTAGGAGCTGCTTAAAAACTAATTGGAACCTTAGCAGTAGCTCATGGAGGAACCATCTGGGTGTGCTGAAAAGATCTGCTGAAAGACTGGGAGCTTTGTGCCTCAGAGGCAGGACTCCTAGGCAGATCATTGTGTAAGCAGTAGCCCTGGAAAAACCGTTTTTCAGGGAGACATCCTAGCCCCGTGTTGGTACCTTCCTGAGGTGCACCATTATTACTTTTCTGTTGGACAGCACACAACTGCCAACTATCAGTATGGGGCCACAGACATTCTTCAAGGAATACTCTGTTGTCGATATTATTAACGGCTCTTATTCCACCCACTGACATTTCCGACACATCTGCATTTCCCTGTACAGCCAAACTATTGGAAGAACACTAGTCTGTGCCACTGTTCACAGCCATTATGTACCTCATGATTTTGGCAAGTGAATTCAACTCTAATATGGAAGGATTTTCAATGTTAGGAATCCTATCCATAAGGTTCTATGTTTAGACCACAGACATCATTCCTTTACCTAAAGAAATGCTGCATGCTGCAGCATGCCTCGCCATGGGTACTCTCTCAGAATCTCTTCCAACACCACTTACCCCATCTTACTTGTTAAATGCCAATTTAACACAGCTATCATGTCACAGTGTCAAGCTATGAGTGTCGCTGGTTTCTGATATCAAAACACAGCCCTAAGGGACAGGCTAAGAAGTGCTAACCGTTTAAAAACACATTGAGGAAAGCACACATCCATTTTTCAGCTGCTACATATGATCAAGAAAACTTTCGATTTTCCCCTCACCTGTTGTACATATAGACATGTACTCTGCTGGCCTGAAGCGCAGACTCAAGGTGCTGTCGGAGTGCTTCTGTTGTTAGTACATTAGCACCATCTTCCTGTGGAGTCTGGATCATGAGCTGGGGATTGAACATGGCCTCCTCTCCAATCTTCTGCCGTGTGTAATTTAACTCCCGACTCACTCGTCCACCAACTGATGGATAAATATTAAGCACTTTGTATTAGCCAGTACCTGCTTATTCGGCATTCTCTTGATGAGCACTCTCCATTCAGAAAACCCTGACTGTGTGCAGGGCCTATTCTTTCTCAGACTGATCACAGTGTAACTCTAAAACTAAGAACAGTTTTAGTGTCTCTGAAAAAAACCCCACATTCTTCATTACAACACATTTACTGCTACTGTACTGAAACATTGATGCATAAACTGGAGCCTCTGTTTTTTCCGCATTATAACAAATATCTCAGGTGTAAAAATTAAAAAAGAGGAAGAAAAAAGGAAAAACTCTACCTGGTAGACCAGAAGAAATACTAAGTTAGAATTTCTTACACTTGTGTAAACAGTCTACTCCAAAAGTACATTTCAGGATAAATGGCTTTAATTTACACTCCTCTACTAAATAATCTGGCAAAGATAGAAGGCAAATGTTTCTCTTTGGTTTAAAAAAAAAAAAAAGAGAGAGAGAGAGACAGGAAAGAGTAAGCAAGGAGAAGTATTTCTTTCAGCCTTAAATTTAAAAAAGAAAATATGCCAAGTTCATATAAAGAGATGCAGTTTCAGTTTAACAGAAATGTCTGTCTAGAGCTAATTTACCCCAGTGGCCCAGTACCTGGCTTAAGATGCCGTGATGCAGGAGATTGTTCATGCACAACATCCGTTTCTAAACCCACATGAGCCGAACGGTGTGCTCCACATAAAAACATGGTGGGAGGAAAGAAAGGAAAAAAAAAAAAAAAAAGAAAGGGAAAAAAAAAAAAAAAAGGTAGAGGGAGACTGCGGAGTAGGAATCGACAGGCTCTAGAGGGAGCCATACACAATCTGCCTTGCCAGAAAACATTGCATAAGAATGGAAAACTGTTCCCTTCTACAAAAACCCCAGTCAACTAGAGTTCATATATTTTATGTAACCTCCCCTGCAGTCTCTCCAGCCAATGCATGTAGGAGGCAATGTCAATTAATTCAGCCTATTAGCTGAATCAAGACCACATCCAGATGAGGAAGACAAGAATGTAAATCCAAGCTACAGATCTGGTTTAATTCATTACATTTTTCTCAGTCCTAGTAAGCTTGACACTGGTGATCTGAATTACTGCCAAAGTTTAGTTCTGCAACAGTGTGAACAGAAATTAGGCACATATATTTATTTCTTCCTAAGTCATATAACAGAAGATTGATCCATAACCAGTTGGCAGAGTGGGAGATGAGATTCCCGAGCCTGAACAGGGACATACTTTTCCAATCACTTGGGCCCTCAACTCACCCATAACACCCCTGGGGCTAAAACGACCACCAGGCAAGAGGCTGGGCCCCTGCATGCATAAAGCTGTCAGAATGAAACCCTCAACAATTAAACCGTACAGACATTCTGGCACAAAGCATTGCTTAATTTCTTGTTCAAGAATTCTTTAAATAACTAAATGTTTCCACAACACACCCAATTTTTTTTCAGCCTGTCCCATATAGGATTACCTCCTTTATACCATGGAACAGAGGCTAGCACACAGTATGCAAAACAAAACAAAACACCCAATCAAAGTACAATCTTTTATCTAGAGTTCCTTTAGAACTTTTTATCACTCTTACTACAGTGATAGGACAGGACATACTGTCACTGAGACTGCATTTGCATGGTAATAAAAAGCTATTGCTAATTCTTATCAAGATTTAAATGCCAAAAAAACTTTCATTTATCAGCCCCACGTTTATGCTCATTGCTGTCTTTCCACAGTATTCTACCAACCACTAGTCCTTGATACTTGAATTTTACTTCATCTTACAGGAATACAGGAAATAAGGGAGCAGAGTTATCCTAAACTGTATGTTTTGTAACCAGACCTTTCTTTCACAACCCTTTATACTGCAAGTGCTTCAAAGACAAAATGACTCTCTCCCTCTTTTGTCTCTCTATGCCAGTCAAGACAATAAAGCCCCAACATTATGAGGACTGTGGAGTCTACCATAAACTTCTACTCCTGGTATTATATTCTCCCTCATTCCGCCCACACTTTGCTTTTGAATTTAACCAGAACTTGAACCAACAAATCCTACTTCATGCAAGACAAAAGCATCATTCCCATCTCTGCTGAAAGTGACCAACTGTTTACTATCAACAGAGATGATCGCTTCCTAATCAAGGTCCTGTCAAACCACGTTAACTTCACTGAACAAGGCAGATCTAGCCAATCAAAACTGCATCATGCAAGTCAGTCATCAGAACAGAAGCTGTTTTTTCCCCTTCTAACATTTCAACCATGAGTAGCAAAACCACCCAAGAAGCTGGGCACAGATTCCAGAACCCAGCAGCAGATCTGCTTCGCATTCTTCTTAAGGCATTACATCATTTAACTATTCCTTTGATGGGCCCATTATGTACATTTCTTCAGCCAAACATAGTAAAAGTAACTCCAAAAATTGCAAATATTTTATACAGCGCAGTCAGGTACAAAAAAACATCATAAATGTACATTTGACAGAATTTTCGTCTGTAAAGCCAGGTTATGTTTAAACATATGGACAGACCAGAAGCAAGTGGACACAGCAGTGGTCTTTCAATATACTAGAAGTAAAAGAGAGCAAAAGGAAAGTTTTTACCACTTTTGCTTCAACTTATTTCCATTAAAATTTGCACAGGTGACTGGAAGCTGCCATACTCGCATATCTTCAACCTACACAATCAGCACAATTAGCTGAACACACATTATTTTAAGATCAAGCCTCTTGTTGCACAAGTAGTGCAAAAACTTAGGAGAGAAACCACTAAAAATGTCACAAAAATGCACCTGAAGCCTCTGGCCTCACTGTACTGGACATATATACTACTTGCATGACTCACACATTCTGCAGAAAGTAATTACTTACTTAGGAAAAAAAAAAGAAAAAAAAAAGAAAGAAAAAAAAGGCATTATAACACAGCGCAGTGGCTTGTACACTACCCTTCCAGCAGTGTCATGGGTGTCTGCCTACTAAAAATGAGATACCACAACGCCTGTATGATTTAGCTACAATTTTTTTTTTAAAGGAGGGAAAACAACAGCAACAACAAAAAACCCACCCCAAAAAACCCCACACCCAAAAACCCCACAAAACAAAACAAACAAACAAAAAAACCCAAACAAACAAAACAAAACAAAATCAAAACAAAAAACACAAACAAACAAACACACAAAACCACCACAGCAAAGCAGTAACACAGTGTCCTGGATTATTTCACATTTAATGTATCCATTTCTGATTCTCAGGGATGTATTTTAAGGCCATTGCTTAACATGAAACAGTGTAATTGTGTAATTGACATAATCTCTATTGCTGATGGTTAGTTATTGTTAAAAAGCTGATGTTTCCACAGAGGAGGAAAGTGTCTTCCTCCTCCCCACCCTCTCTGACATCCACCGGCTTCCCTCTTAGCTCTTTGCCAGAACACTCCAACTCTGCCTTGAACAAATCAGCATCCCACACCATGAAATGCACTGCAGCTCCTCCTGAGCCTCCCCATCAACTGGAACAGAAATGTTCAAGGTAATTCTTTGCCCTTTTGAAGGGCTTGAAGTCAGCAGTAATTGCCACTGTGGATGTTGGGTTGCTAAGAACCATGTAAGGACCAGTTTCCCCCTCACCAAAGAGCTGTCGGGTGGTAACAAATTTTAGTCATCCTTAACTTAAGGCAGATCTGAATCCATGACCTGTAGGTGAAAGGCTCTAGATCCCAACACTGGGGTCACAGTCCTAGTGTTTCAGCCATCACACACTAAAATGCTTCAGTACACTTTAAGAGAGAAGCACTCAGAAAACGAAAACTGATTGTCTCTGGTGTACATTTGCACTAAGACTAGTGCATAATGCTGATGCATTCTTCAATGACATAAGAATGAGATTGTGTTTGTTTCCATGGCACAGTTTTTTGACACAATTCCTTCCACTGACTTAGTGCAGTTAGTGCATTAGTGCTTAGTGCACTTAGTGCATTTTGAAATCCCTGCATCATTCAGCTCACGTCCTCATTTCCACTGAGAATGTCAGTCTTACCTACACCTTTCTCACAACCAAAGTCAAAATTTACATGGCATTATATTAACATGTTTATAGAGAAGTCTGGAACCCACCACTCCAGTCCCTTCCACACTAAATAGTCTGAGGAGTAAATCTGACCTCTCTCACATTTGGAGATCAATGCTAGATCAAGCCATGAGTGATAGCCAGAAGTCACTGCTTATTAATTTACTGACCAGTGGCTCTAAAGGCATGAAACACTTATTTTTCAGAGTGTCTTACAATGTTTCATGTTACTGGAATTGCATCACATAGCCAGAGGTTTCTTTATTTTTCTTGGACATGAACACTACCTCTATAAACCATTCAATAGTTACCTTGTTCGCAACCACGCAACCACTAGCTTAGTAGACAGCAAGCTGTCTCTAAAAAAGAACATTCCTGAGAGACAAACGTTCAGGATAAAAATGTTTGCCTACCAATGTGGAGGACAGACTTTGAGAAACCAAAGCCAAGTTTTCCACAAGTTTTCCACAAAATATACCTACCGGTTTTGGAGCCTAAGTTCTTGGACAAACTTTAGGTACATGAAGAGAATTTTCTGTAGAACCCCCCTTCTGAAGACTATGGGCCTCAAGGTGTTTTGAATTGAGCACCTGAGGGGCAGACACAGTTCTGCTTTGTTTGAGCAATACCACCTTTTAAGTATTTTTGAGGACAATAAATGTGTAGCATTAGAACAATTCAGCAACCTTTTGACAACTCAGAGCAACAGAATCACACCTCTAATAGTCATGGACGTCTCACACAAACAATGTTTTTATTTTATGTCTTTGAAAGATGCTGACCTTTTTGATAAATCAAGTGTATGTCTCAGTATCCCTTGCAGTGCTTACTTTATGGCCTGAGCAATAGACAAGGCAGGGAACCTCTACAATTTGCAATACCTGCCATCACTTCAACATGAGGTATAGAAGATAAAACCTCTTTACAACTCAGTGACCATATACAAAGACTGAATAATATTCCAACATGTTCACCAGGGTCTCAGCCTTCACCAACCAATCCAAAAAGCAGCAGTGTATGGTGAAAGATGCCAGACTTAGATGGAGAACTGAAATCCCACCTCCACCCTGCCTTCTCACAATTCAGCTCCCTCTCTCTGCCAGGCTGGGAACCAAAAAGGGACATCATACCTCTCTCCCTGACACCCTGCACAGCCCATCTCCCTCAGCTTTGACTGTCATTATGCACTTTCTTCTACTCCACTTCCTCATGGAGTGCTGCTTCCATGTGCATCTCTGTAACACCTGTATACAGGTGCTACTCAAACACTAAGCAATGAAGCTAGTTTCAGTCCATCACAATGGTACACAGATAAGCCAGTGAGACACAGTTCTGCCTCCCCACCCCAAGTGGGTACCAGGATCACAAGCATCCACACCTGCCACAGAGCAGAAAGCAGTACCTAATGGGATGAGTGAAATCTCCATTTTTACTGATAAAGAACATAGACCTCATGAGAAAAAAATGCAGCAGCCAAATACTGCTCACACAGGATTGAAACCTCCTGTAAAGAAACTGATTTAAAGAGTTGAAGTTCTACGGCAGATATGAAGACTATCCTGTCTCTTACTGGGCACAGAAAAATAATGGCCTTTTGATTTAAAGCTTCCTGTTGCTCTCTAGGGAGTTCTGTCTTCATGTTCCCGTGGATGTTTGAGCTTGTCTGGTGCTGCGCTTTGTCAGCAACAGAATATAGTTTTTCTGCACACAGACAGTTTTAGTCAGCATCCTGACAGAAAAGCAGGGAAGACAGCACCTTCCTCAGAATTATCATTCTCTAGGCCTGACAGGCAAAACCATTTGCTGGGACAAGGTGCAAAACACCTTCTGGAAGTCCAAGTTTAGCCAGTAGCAGAAACGGGACTGGTTGGAATGTCCACTTCTTTAAACTTTTAAAATGCCTTCTGCTTGTAGAGTCACAGCTGCTATTGGTTTACGTGGTTGATCTCTGAATGTATTAACTACTGTGAGATACTATCAATCACTCATCTAATGATGTATCTAATGATGCTAAGGCTGGCTCTCATAAATCCATCAGGATTACATTATAAAAACATAATGCAAAATAAAGACTTCTTTCAATAAAGAAAGTGAATGAAATTGAGCTATGAAAAAATCTGTTGAGAAATGGTGAGCTTACAAGAGCTAGAGCACAGTCGCTAACAATCAGCGTCTTAAAGAGATTACATGGTCATTCAGTGGGCTGTGCAGCAGCTCAATAAAAAAATATCATATTAATCATGTAACTAGACATCATCTGTGCCAACACTGCACTGCAGGCAGTCAGAAATTGCATGCTGTGTCTATCTAGGTTTTCTTACACAGCATTTGCGTAATGCACATTTCTTCAGCTGTATAGCACACATGGAACAGCTGTTGTGCCTGCACAGATTAAAACAGCCTGTACCCCACCATCTCCCTTCCCAATACACAGGTGCACACTCTGCTCTTATCCTTCCCTACAGTTATACTGTCCAACCAAAGGACACCATCTAGAACATGATCACATCCCAAAGAGAAGATATAACCTATAGCAATATCTCTTTAGTGCCAAAGACTTTAGGATAATGTAAAAGCAGTATGACCATCTCAACCATTTCTATCACACCAAGAATAAGATAACACCAGGTTCTTAATTTTTACTTAAAAAGGGGGGAGGGGAGGAAATTAAAAAATAATAATAATTTTTTTTAAAGGCACAGATAAAAACCTAAAAAAAAACCCAAACAAACAAACAAACAAAAAAAACTTTAAAAAAAAAACCCTAACAAAAAATGCCCAACTACAAAGCACTTCAAAAGGCCGCTTTTTATCTCTCAAACCATCATATGATACAAATTAAGTTACTCCTTACACATGCTGGGGGTGACTCCAGTGTTGCTGTTACAAATTTTGTTAATGCTGACACACTTATGAATAGCAAAAATAAAAACACACATCAAAGTTGCCTTTTCATTCTGTCACAGTATGATAAAGTTTAGAGCTGTGACAAAGACACAAAGCTGTCTGCATACTCAGGAAGACAGCCCAACAACAGCTGCCGCTGCTTGTAGTGCAAAACCTTCCCTGCAATTTTAGGAGTTAAAGCCTTTTCTTTCTAAAAATCAGCTAAAAGCTGGTTTTACACATATACATCTGTATTGCCTGTAGGCAGAAAAATATTCTTTCTGATTCGGTAAAACAGAAAGATTGCTAAAGAAAATGAGACATTTTGATTTCTTGTTTGGTGTCTATCTAGGTTGAAAGAGTGGAAAAGTGCAGGGAAAAATCTGTAAACCAAAATGAACAAATTAAACAGTACAAACTTAGGGAAAAAAAGCAAAACCAACATGCAACCAGCTTTGAAACATACAATAATGTACCAAACTGGTACATGCAATTCAAACTTTTCAATTAAACACAAAATGCAGTGCCTGCTACTGAGCTGCAACATGTCCTTGGTAACAGGATATGAGCTGTTCACCTCTGGGTCACTGTTTCTAATCCAGCCAGGAACAACAGTGACTACAAGTTGTTTACCATCTGACAGCTGTTTGCTAACTTATGTGAAATGAGTTGGTGGTCTCAGTCTATTTTCTATGGGACAGGTGTCCACATTATAGAATAGCACTGTCACATCGGGCATCCTTGTTGACCAGCCCAACAAAGAAACTGAGGAATGAAAGGGCAAGGAGAGCAAACTATCCTTCCTTCCAAAGACATGGTCCCTTCAAGTCAAAACTAAACTGCAGCGTTCAGTGCAGAACCGCAACCACTGAATTTTATGGCACAAGCAGCAAAGGAGTAGCAGCAAAAGTGTCTTAGATTCTGCTTTTACCTAGATATCAAGGAGACTGCCTTCAGTAGCTAATGCAGACTACTGCAATTCTTCCAACAGTTTATGGTCGTATAACAGTACATATCCCATGAGGAGCAAGCTGAATTTTTATTCTTCAGTAAGATAACAGCCAAGCATGCTTCATAACAGGCAAAAAAATCCTCAATTGTACATAAAAGTGGCAAAGTTTAGAAGAGTTCCACTGAGGGGCTTCAAGGTCTAAAGCTAAGGATTTCAAAACAGCTGAATATAATTTCTTTAAGTTACTTTAGGTTGAATAAGAGCTTCTGCTGGGTAATGTGTTACAAACAATTTGCTGTGTTGATCCACAGCAGTCAGCTTTCCTCCAGGCCAAACTTTTCATTTAACCTTTCAGTGCCCTTTCCTCAAATATGTAATTGTTTTCCTGTGTGGTTAAAAGCAGCATTTTTAGGTCTTTTCATCTGTACTCCTGGGATAGCACAAATTTCATCTGTACATGGAGTAGCACAAAATTTGAAAGCTTTTTTTTTTTTTTTTTTTTTTTTTTTTTTTTTTTTTTTTTTTTAAGGAACAGCAAACAGTAGTGCAAACAGATGCAAACAGCATCCAGAATCTTATAGAGGACATAATTTCCTAAGTAGCCCGTTTAGAAGATGGCAAAACTAACATAGAAAAATGAAAGGAATGAATGTTACAACACAGGGTACAGTTCCTTTCAAGTATTCCCTACCAGCTGCTTGCTGTACCATCTGTTGTTGCCTAAGCAGCTTCCTTCTGAATGGCTTTGCACTGAAGCAGAACTGCTCTCGCTGTTGGACACAATCAGGTCAGGTCAGCGCTACCCCCAGCACCGAACCTGCTGCCTGTCACAGCTTCCCCCATCTCGATATTTCTTACTGGCCACCAGCTCCCTAGGCTGTGCTGCATCTGTCAGGAGGCCCATTTTTAATCGCTCGCTCGCCATTCACACCGAGCAGGACAGAGCGCGTCTCACTTTGTGCGGGATTCACTCAGAGATCCCTGTCAGACACAACTGAGCGCGTGACCATATGGCAAGGCTTATGCTGAAGTGGGAAAGGTCGGGGCAAAAAGCCGAACAAAGGGCCAAGCATACCTC